>NW_011335602.1:0-28245 GCF_000735185.1 Notothenia coriiceps | reverse complement strand
CACACACACACACACACACACACACACACACACACACACACACACACACACACACACACACACACACACACACACACACACACTCGACTTCTTCTCGCTGCCGTCCTGGTTTCCAAGAAGAAGAGAGACGATGTCCTGCTTTAATCCAGCTTTTCACGAACGGCACTGGGTCGAATTTGTCCAAAGGGGGTCCGTTTAGGTCCCCAAACAGAAGCGAAGACAGGCTCTCCTCGTGCAACCTGTTGCGGCTCTGGTTGTCGGTGTTATTCACGGCGGAAAAGCCTCTTTCGCACTCAGCAGACGTGGGGAGGTAAGTGCGACTTGCTATGCATAGCCGTTCCAGTGTTTTGCCCGGTGGAGTGCCCTGCAATTTCCAGTCTCTAAACTGCCCCACGGCGTCCCCGGCTGGTTCTCCGAGCGATTTAGCCAGACGGTGTACTTCTTGTTCGCCATACAAAGTCAAGTCTTCCCGCTCTCCTGGCCAAAAGCGCTTATCAAGAGCTTTGAGCGTCTGGACCAAGCTTGACTCCGGTAAGCGCTTGGTTAGAGTAGCAACGACCGTTTCATAAAAACGAAGCTTGTTTATTTTTCCCCTGCCTTCTGTCAGCTCTACGTCCTTAAAAAAGCCCGATGAGACGCCCTGTTCAGCCTTCTTCGCTGATCTCCCCCCAGTCGTCTTCATGGCGGTCAAAACATTGATGGTTTTTTTGATGTGGACACTTGAGTCCACAAGTGTCATTTATCTTCTCTGCAACTTGAGAGACAGGCTCTGGAGTTCACGCAGGATGTCTTTCATGACAGCCAAATCTTCCACGAATCCTGAGTTGGTTAGGTGCTTGAGAAGTCCCTTGTATTTTTGCCTCTCAAGATCATTACGTGATGCGTTCTCACTGGATGTTTTAAAATGGAGTCCTAGTGCGGGGAAATCTTTCCATACAGCTTTTACTGTTTTAAAGCTGCTGGCAACCCATCTGATAGTGAAAATTTGACCTATTTTCAGTATTTCCATGTTGAGCTCGGCCGCTGCTTCTTTCAGCAATCTGGAATTCCTGGTTGACTGATTGTAGAGTGAGTATAAATGTGAAATAAATATCTCAAAGTGATTAGTGCCACCCACATCTTTAAGAGCATCTTTGACTGACAGTTCTAGTCTGTGCGCCAGGCAGTGTACAGACTGCACGTTCGGAAAATTGTTTTTGAGTCTGACGACAAGCCCACTGGCTTTTCCCGTGAGCACTGCAGCCCCATCGGTGGCTATGCTTATTAGGTGCGTCTTCAAAAAGTCATCATCCATTCCAGCTTTATATAGACTCGCCATCATCGAGTTATAAATTGATTCAGCATCGACCCCATCTGTGAGTTCCACTATATCCAGGAAAACATTATCTACATCCCCCTTACCACTGACATCACATCTTACGTAAATGATTAGATAGGGACGACCGTGAACGGTACTTTCATCAATTGTGATTGATACCTTTGAATCCATTTATTTCACATTAGAGACGAACTTGCGGCGCATTTCCTTTGCAATGTGACTTATTATTTCTGCGCATGCATGGTCAGATTTGTGGATATTCCCAACTTCGGCTCCATTCAGCTCCTGCATTGTCATGAGGGGGTTGAGCTTTTTATAAGATAGCCTTTCCTTTGCTACGGTGTAAGCTGTTCTAAACGAGACTGTTGTTTTCTTGAGTAAATCGGACTGTACATCAATGAAACAGTTTGGGAGGGTTTCTTTGTCTTTCATCTGTACTATTTCCACTGAACTTGTGTGGGCCTGGCTGTCCCTGTGTTTGTATATCTTCTTTCGTAGCTGTTTTGCATCAGGGCTAGTAACATCACCATTGATCCATTCTTCCGAGAGATGTAAACCCGGTCCCTTTTCTGAGAGTAGCAACGTTTTTGCTTTCCTACACACTAAGCATCCTAACTTTCCAGCCTTAATGTCAAGCCAAAGGTTGCGGTCTTTCCATTCGCCCACCTGCTTCGTTGTCCAACCACCCGGCGGAAAGTCACTAGCAGCAGTAGCAGCTACCTCCGCAACTGCTGCGTCTTCTGAGCGCTCTGCTTCAACTTCACCTCCTTCTGGGGAGTGACTGGGCGGGACAGGAGCCCCCGACTCGCTAACGGTTCTGGTAGCGAGTGCTGTGCTAGCTGCTGCGTCATCAGCATCATCTCTGGGTGTCTCTTGGTCATCTCGTGGTGTCACTTTTTTGGATGTGAACCCAAAGTGCGCGAGTGAAACACTTTGGTTTAGCTTTCTCTTAGACATTTGAGTCCTCTAATGTAACGTCCTTCTCTCCTCTTTGCCGGGCATGGCTAATTTGCATAATTTGTGTCCGCGTCACGCAGCGTACCCGTGTCACGCGGCTGGCTCTGCTTTTGACAACCAAAATAGAAGTTATTTGTGAATAAATGTTTTGAATTATTAATACTGGACATAGTAGGCTTAAAAACATTTTAGTGACCATTGCAAGTGACAAATACATATTATAATTTCAGACCCCCCCTAAATGTTGCTGTTGAGGCTTTCAGGGGGGCCCCCCGTATTTCGCACACTGCTTACACATCATGAATAAAACCTCTGTAAAGCAAATAAATGATAATCCGAATATGTTATGCTATGATATAGGCTACAGTACATGACCATGCACAAAGTGCTTGGATGGACATATGGTGACCAAACCCCACACAACGCTGCTGTCTTTTCTACTATATCGCAGCCATATGTTTCTCATTCAGCTCCTCACAGAAGCACCATGCAGTTGTGAATGCTCATGCTGCTGCTACGATGGATTAAGGACATTGCATCGTATTGCCTGACTCTGCAAATATGCATAAACAGTTGACATGACCTGGATAAACACACAGCGATGAACAACACGCATTGTCAACCCCGCTGTTTATTCTGCTCGACGTTTACTGTTGCTCAATGGCTCAGAAAACGTGGAAAAATAAAACAGCGTATTGCAAACATTTCACACCCAGCTCGTCCTACCGGAGAGTCAGATCCAGCCGCAGCGCAGGGGGTCAGACCTGGGTAAAGTCGCAAGGCAATCTCGTAAAGTGGCTCCGGTCCTCGGCTGCGGTGCAGAGCAGCGAACACGGTGGATCTCAGTGAGCAGCTGAGGCGGCTGTCAGGTTGACGTCGGGATGCAACCCACTACTTCCTGTTACATCACGGCGAGTACAGCTGAGGAGCTCCCACACTCCACACACTGGAGGGTCAGCCTCCAGATACAATGTGTCGATTGTAATGGTTATGTCACATTAGAGCGGCAACGATTAGTCGAATTATCGTTAGTTAATGCTAAAGATTTTGGGAATCAATTTTTCCTGCAAAATAATGACGGAAAATGCTGTTTTTCAATTGATCAATTCTGAGGATGACCTTCTTGTATCTGTTTTGTGGTTTAATTGTATGGACTGACAAACCAATACATAATTTTAGACTGAAAAACTAGAATAGGCATTTTCTGACATTTGACAGACCAAACAATCAATCTGTTAATCTAGAAAATAATTTGGAGATTAATCGATGATAATAATGAAAATAATATTGTTGTTACATTTGAACGCTATTGTAAAGCTTTTGTTTTGTTAACTTCTTTCATTTTCAATGTATACAACTAGATTTAGTCTATTTTGAGAATAGATAAACATGACAGAAAATGCTTTTTTCACCCTATAAATTCTGGAGATTTCCCTGTTTTATCTGTTTTGTTGGTTTACATCATATTAAACTGAATATATGATAGAAACTATATTGGCAATTTCCACTTTATTCTGAAATGTTACAGACCAAACAATTCATGGATTTATCTGGAAAATAATCAGGAGATTAATCGATTATCAAAATGTTTTTTTAGGCACATGTTAATGTCATTGCAAACATATGCTGATTTCAAAAGTTTAGGCTGAAGCATGAACTTGTTACATATTTACCTTTTTACTTTCATTATTTTGTACGGCTTATATTTATTCCCTGAAAATAAAAGAAACTAAATGAAATGTATGTTTCTTTGAATTAACACTCTCTTTGAACAAACAATCTTTACTACTACTTTTACATTTGTTCTCAGTTCGCCGCCAAATTATGTCCTAAACGTATAGCAGCAGTTCCATTGAGCTTGCTGCCTTATTTTTAAATTCTCAGGGTCCTGCCGTTTTTAAAATGCACATGAAATAACAATGAAAACATGTATTTTGTTTTAGTTTTTTTGAAGTTAAGTATTAATTCAGAATATTAGAAGCTAAGACACTCAAATTGGTAACAAAATACTGGAAATAAAGCAGATAATTCCGGACGAAAGATAGTTGAACTTTAATATATATATATATATATATATATATATATATATATATATATAATATATATATATATATATATATATATATATATATACACTCTTACATTTCATTACAGCCATTATAATAAAAAGATATATAATAAAGTGACAGTGCTGAAAACCTCTTTGAAAACGTACTTTACACAACACCGCCCCCTTCTGTTTTTTCTTACCAACAACACCAGCAGGAGAGCCACAGTGATTTACAAAACTGCATAATATTGATTAAAAAGAAAAAAGAGTTCATGTTAATTCCGACCAAAATAAAGCAGTCATTGCCTTGTTCACAACGATTTATAGCTGTGAGGACATCTTGATGAATCTGTGTGCCTGACATCATTCCATATCCTGTTGTGGTTGATCCTAGAATACGGATAGCCAGCAGTTTAATCTGCTAATGCTGCTGTTCAAATTGATTAACAATAGCAATACCCTTGAACACAAACATCACGCACTATGCACACACAATACATAATGTAAGCAGAATAAGCATTCATGTTATTGAACGAGAATAATGCTTAAACTTTGGCGTTTCCCACAAAAAAAGATATCAGTATGATTATAACAGCATGGAAGACCGGAGAGGCAAAACAAATTGGTCATCAACTCTCTAAGTCTTAATTAAACAGATTTTCCTTCTGCGTTTGTGACAGAAGAAAGGAGAAAAACATTGACAGGCAAAAACATTTTGCAATATAAAATTTAAATAGGACTGTATATTCGTTGCGTTAAATAGTGCATGGGGAAGTTGAAACTCAGAAAACATGAATGCACTTCACTTCACTTTTTTTCCGCCACCTGTTCTAATGTCACAGACACAGTTGAGACAACAATCTAGATCAGACTTAAACATTTATCTCCAGAATTGTTTTTCCTACTAGGATTTCCGTATTGTAGAGCCCTGAAATTTTAAAATCAAAATGACACAATATAACGTTTAAAAACAAGCATTGATACACACAGCATCAGTGTTGAGATCAGCAAGACAAATGTGTCCTTGTCAAGATTAAAACAAAGTAAATAAAGATTATAATTGCATTCAAACTCGACGAGGGAATTCGGTACAATACATGACTTTTATACAAGTACTGCACCCATAGAAAACAATAGATATGAGTAAAGCTAGACTTAACATAATGGACATAAATACAGGTGGCTCCACAGTGTTGCAGGATCTAATTCAGAGCCAAGTGTTCAGACTGAGCGATTCACGATGCTGTTCAGGTTTTTCTTCCTTATCCGAATCGTCCCCCTCCCATGAGCTGCAACAGAACGAAAATATATCGTATTAATTCCATGATTCTTTAACAAAGATTTTCTTGAAGAAGCTAATCTGATTAATATCCTAACAAAAGTAATATGTCTTAGTTTGGACTTAAAGATCAAGCCCTTTAAAAACATTAACTTTGAGAAACTGGGATGTACATTGTAAAATGGTTTCTGATATTTTAAAGACCAAACAATTGATCAACAAATCTAGAATAATTACCACATACATTTTTTTTTTATCTTTAGTGAAATATGTATGATAGTGTAAAACTTTATTTTGTTTTTGTTGTTTTGAACTAAAAGACTTACAAAAAGAATATTCTACAATTGAATCATTTCTTTAATAATAATTAACTCCAATTCAGTTTTTATAAAATGCATTTTGAAAATGCTAATACATGAAATAACCTTACCCTTTCTGCGTTTAATGCACTTGATGATACAGTCTTTCCGGGACTGGAAGTTGTTCTCGTTCCCCTCGCAGCCGCTGTAGTGGAATGCGTGGCATCTATTGGTCTTAGAGTTGAAGGCAAACCTCTTCTCCGCCCCATCACATGTTCCCCTTTCCACCGGACTAAGGCACAGGTCTGTAGGCTTCACTTCTGTAAATCAGGAGTGAGAGAAAGAAAAGTTCATATATTGAAATTAGGACTGCATAAACTAATCCTAACCCTAACCCTTTTCTAACCTCAGAAGAAGCTTCAAGTTGTTATGCTCTGCAGGTCTGGAATACAATCCAGACTCAGATGTCTTTTTAAATCATGTCTAAAAACATTTCTACCTACCAGTGCTTTTTCCAGAGATAATTAACATCATTTTCACATTATACTTCTGCACCTCTTGCAGCATTATCTGTATTGACAATGACCATTTTAACTACCCTTAATGCCTTTATTTATTGTCTTCTTTTCATTTTGTTTTATTAAAGTTTTCTTGTGTGCTAATGATAATGTAAAACACTTTGAATTGCCTTTGTATTTGAAATGTGCCATATTCTATATATAAACTAACCAAGAAAAAAAGGATGACAAAATAAACTAGAGAATTCAATTCCTGAAGAAATTGCGAGTGGGAATGCTTTTTGCTGAAAATCTGACGCTAAACTGCTATGTTGAAATGTAATGTGTAAGGAAAAAAGTGAATAATTTAGATTGAAATGATACATGAACACTGGGGGCTTGAATGTGTGATGAGAGAAGANGAGGGATGCGTTTCCATGGAAACGGCATATGGTGAGATCCCAGATTTGGCGTAGAGCTGTTGAGGCATGGACCGGTGATACAAGTGAAGATTGGGGGACGATTGGACCGTGTCGATTGGACTTACAGTGACATCCTGTTTCATGGCGAGTTGTCTGTCGCCATGACAACGGTATTTGATGACAACCCCATAATACGCTTAGATGCGTTGATGGCTGCATCGTTACCAAATCTGTGAAGTTCTGGGCTGTTTGGAGTATTTTCACTGAAGTTATGAGAAAACCGTGTTTCAAGGCGAGCATTGTGTTGCCATGGCAACGGCATTTGAAGAAATCTTAAAACTGTCCCGTAGATGTCTTCACGGCTGGACTGTTAGCACACTTGTGAAGTTTGAGCACTTTTTGAATATTTGCATAGGAGTTATAGCGACATCATGTTTTATGGCGAGGGATGCGTTTCCATGGAAACGGCATATGGTGAGATCTCAGATTTGGCGTAGAGCTGTTGAGGCATGGACCGGTGATATACAAATGAAGATTGGGGGACGATTGGACCGTGTCCATTGGACTTACAGTGACAGCATGTTTCATGGCGAGTGGTCTGTCGCCATGGCAACGGCATTTGATTACACCCCATAATACGCTTAGATGCGTTGATGGCTGCATTGTTACCAAACCTTTGAAGTTTTGGGCTGTTTGGAGTATTTTCACTGAAGTTATGAGAAAACCGTGTTTTATTACATTACTCTCATTCTTCTCTCTCTCCTCTCTCTCTCTTCTCTCTCTCTTCTCTTGACCTTCGTCATATGACGATGACACCCCATAATTGGCGTAGAGATGTTGAGGGGAGGACCTTTAACCTTTATCTGAAGTCTGCTGCTCTGAGCATGTCAGTTGGAGCGATGACATCATCGTGTTCCATGACACAGGTGTTTATATTTGAACTAACGAGGTATGCAGAGATCACAGGTTTCCATTGTTCTGAATGAGAGATAAACCTCTTACATGTGAACGTTTTGTGGANTCAAGTGTGCGCCCAAAAAAACGTATTTTTGTCTCACATTTTTTCTCACGTTATGAAACTTCACTTTCTATCAGCACTTTATTTTATGGTACATGATACAATGGAGTTATAAGGCTAATAGAAAACCATTATTTGCTCAGATTTAGAAATATTGTAAACAGGCTTAAAACTCAGTATTTACGTCCAGTCGTCATTGTTTACGGTGCAGAGCAGCTATTTTTTATCCTTGGCGCCAATGATTTCAGATGCGATGTTTATAGTGACATAACTTAAAGAAGCACGCCCTAGCTCAACAACACAGGCAGGGATGACAGTTCGATGATGGAACAGCGAGTGCAAAGAGTCTAAAAATACATTAATATCACCACAAGGTTTAAACGCAGAGCTCAGGATGAACTCGAGAGCTATATCTATGATCGCCCCTCCCTGAAACTGAAGCACGGGACTACGTCGGATATATTTTGCGCCTGCTTGTGGGACACGAGTATCCATCCCTCCTCAGAGAGTGCATCGAAGGTGCTTTTACAGTTTCCACTCCTACTTGTGCGAGCTGCGTTTTCCTAACCGCATATGTCAAAAAACAAGACCCTGCGACCCGGCTGTCAGCTGGAGCAGGACCTCCGCGTTGCGCCTGTCACTATCCCTACGCATCAGAGACTCGCTCACAAAAGCAGGCACAAGTGCTCGCACATAGCACCGTGTGTAACCGGCTCTGAGAATGTTTATGTTTGGATGATGAATTTTGTGCATGCTTCTTATAAATGCTATGATTTATGATTTTAGTCAATCAGGTATGTATGCTGGATAGCGAATGCCGAATGCTTCATATTTGGGAGTGTGGTTATGATGCACATGACCACACGTCAGGTCAGAGGCGCATTGTTCATCCCTCAATCTATTAAGTTTATTCTATTTATCTAAGCTGATCATAGGCCTGCCTCTTTTGAAATCCAATGTAAAATATACTTGTATTGATATGCTATTGCTGTTTTACACAGGTAGGCCTACTATTTTTCAGCAAACAGAGCCCCTACTTAGTAGGCCTGTTTATACATAATTGAATTCATCATAGAGATGTGTTGACATTTTGAACTTATTTGTTTATAAAATGTTCGTATTCAATGAAATACACATTTGAAAACCAATTTATGGATGTTATTTAATCGCGTTTTTAGGTTTAAGCCCCTCTTTAGTGCGTTTTTTAAATCTCAAAAAGTGAGTGCCTTGCGGTCGGAGAAATATTTTCAGGGTGCCCTGGCGTAAAAAAAAGGTTGGCAACCAATGCCGTAGATGTCTTCACGGTCTGGACCGCTTGCACACTGCTATCTGAATCTGCCTGCTCTGCAGCCATGTCAGATGGCGTGCATGACATCATCGTGTTCCGATTACACAGCGTGGATCTTTTATAGAATGAGCTAACGAGCCTGTAGAGATCAAAGGCTTCATTGTTCTGAATGAGAGATAACCTCTTACATGTGAACTTTTTGTGTAAGAACCGTAAACGAATCTGTGAAATTTCAAAACGTGAAGCATGTCAAGAAGTTGAGTATCCCTGAGGTGAATTTTTGGTATTTGGTTAATAATGTGGCGCTTTTGGCAGTTTTCCGTGGATATCTGTCTGAAATTACAATGGGTTTATATGGAGGAATGTTGAACGTTTTGTTCACTTCATGCCTCAAAAGAATTTTGTTTAATTATTTGGCTTATTATTTGTCATTTCAAGCTACGAGATGGTTTTCCTACGTTTTTCATGATAAATTATGTTTCAGAATGTAGGGTTTGGAATTAAGGCAGTTAAAAGAATATATATGAATGCGAATTTCAAGCTGTCCTCCTCTCTAGCTGTGACATCACGCACACTAAAATCTGAAGGCCTCTTTACCAAGGTATGAACAATGTTTAATATCTCTAAAAGTAAGAATCAGATTTAAAAGTTGTTTTACACGAATAATGTCAGAAAGATGTGTAACATTTTAAAGTTAGAATGAGGTGTCTGAGTGAAAGTATGAATGAACAGTTAGCAGTTGAATTACATGAAGATTTGTTGAAGTCTGAAGATGTTTCCATTGACTTCAATGTTAAAAATGGGATGTATTATGGGATGTATCTCTGGAATTATGAAAGTTATGAATGAGAAAAGTACTAGCCATCGATTCCCGACCAAGCTGAACGTTTTGATGTTTGAACGGAGTTTCTGCGATGTTCAATGCGGGAGGAGAAGAGGGCCAAATTACCGGCGGAATAATAAACTTTTCATGCGTAGAATAACAGTTAGTTGGAATGCTGTTAACAGCATTCCCACTAAATAATCAAATAAACCAGGCTTCAAAAGCATTTATGCTTCCAGAATCATAAAAGTTGTGTTAAATCGGGAGACTATCCTGCTAAACAAAATGTGTACGTATCATAGAGATTATTTTCAGCAATATTCCAGAATCGAATATTCCCATTGCTTGTTTGTCAAAGGAGCCCTTGCAATGCTAATTTACGGGTCGGCCTACACCACTCTATTACATACCCAAGGAAGCCCTGTGTCAAGTGTGAAGTTGTTTAGATGAGTGGTTCTCTAGAAATCGCCTGCAGCAATACCAGAGGCCAGGGAAATGGCCAAACAGACACTGCATTAGTCTATGAAATGTTATATCATGATTTACTTGGATCTCTTGGATCCATTCCATCTTTACAAAAGAGTCATGAAGGAGGCGGAGCACCTAAAGAAGACTCATGTTTCTTTTCATCTACATTTTCTTAGCTTTTAACTCCACACAGGCTCATCTCCTCACCATAAGCTTCAGTCTGGCTTTGGAATATATTTTTGTCTGGAGGCTCTCAGACTAAAATTGAAAGATTGGAAAAAGAGAGTTGTTATGATGGCTTCCCACAGGTTTGTGTTAGCTATCCTCTTTGATTTATTCTCTAGCTGGCTTCCTGGTGAGGCACAGCTTGTTAGCAGCAACGAGTGCTCTTTTCCACAACTGCAGGACACATATTTACATAGGAAAACACTACTGCTAAGGCCCTATACTAAGGCCCCATTTACACGGGAACGCAAACAAAGATGAACCAAATTCGATATCAAAAAAGTCTTCCGTTCACACGCAATCTGCTCAATAAACGTGTCCGTTCACACGAGACCGCTCGACCCGCTGGAGACGCATTAGTACATATGCCGGGCCTGTAAGTGGCGCTGTACTTCCACCACAAAATACACCAAAAGTAGCGAAGAAGACCCCCCGAGCATGGTTACCATGGTTGCCTGGTTGCCCTTCTGTTTATTCTCCGCGGTGGATTTAGCAACATGTAGTTCATGTAGTTCTCCATGTCCACTTGTTGCTAATGGTTGTGATAGAGGAGCTGTATATTTTTACAATAACATCTGTAGCATGGTCAGTAGCAGTAGCTACTGACCATGCTACAGCAGTGAGCAGCAGAGGTGGGGAGAGGCGGGGCTTTGGCTTCATCGTTATCAGGAAAATGATCATATAGGACGTACACTCGGAGCCGTTTAGCCCCCCAAAGCGTTCCATCCGCAGATCTATCCACCTTGGGACCCGTTATCGTTTTAGGGGTCCATTTCCGTGGTTCCCTTACGGCCTCGTGTGAACGAACGGGCTATACGAAAGAGGAAAGTAGCAGATACAACCCGAACCGTATCCATGTAAACGGGGCCTAAATGTATTACTAATTTGTTGGGATCAACTTGCATCTATTTCACCTAATGATCTTAACTATCCAACAATATTGATATTATTAGTATTATTGATTATAATTATTTAAGAATGTTATACAAGAAAAAATCCTCTCTACTTCAATAACACAACAATCACCACCATGATATCTGAGGGAGAAACTGGAAAGCTTATTAAAATATAATTTACCAAAGTTTTTGTATAATGAACATAAATGGGGCTGTTAACTTGTTTTGCTCTAACCCTAACCCCAATCCCAAGACCGAGAAAAACACATATTTTGATAAACCATAAATCCACTTTGGTTGTTTGAAATGAAACATCACATTGGAATTTGAAAAGCCAATGGAGGTTTATTTCAGGCTTTCAGTTGGTATTTGATTTATTATGTTCCTTAAAAATTTTTTTGTCAAAAAACATTCAATTAATTTTTTTCAGCCAGCAAGAATTTCACAAGCTTGAATACATTTTTTGAATATCATTTAACTGAAAAACCATTAAGAATTCAACCAAATTCAAAACTGCACAATGTTGAAAAACGTTTATTCTAAGAAAGGGCCAGATGAAAATTGATAGTTGTGGTAGCGGTATCAAATCCTTAACGCTGCTTTAGCTTGTTATGCAATTATGATCTATAGTCACGCAGCTCTAAAATACAGCTTTTCCCAATGGCACTGAGAATGTACATCATCGTATAACCACAAGATGTCAGTATTTTATTTCAACAAAGAATATATGCTTGGCAGACCACCATCATACTCAAGATACTGTTTATGACAATTATCTAATGCCTTCAAATTTTAAATGCCCCAATTTAATTTCAGCAGTAAAAAAATCATCTGATATTGATGACTGATATGAATTGTTAAAAATATATCCTCTAAATCTATAAAATGTAAGTTCTTGAGGTGTTTTACTTTGATGCCAGCATTGTTTCTGAAATATATTATTGTGCTGGAGATCTCATGGCGGAAATAAAGAACATAGACTGGTGGCGGAGGCAGCACTGAGGCGAACTTATCCTGAATCTTCCCCTCACTATATTTCCTGAAAAGAAGGAAATTGGATTCTTAAAAATTATAACTCTCTTGAATGAGTTCAGGGAAGCAGTCCAGGTGAGTGCTCTCTTGTTGGGTACAAAATAGCCCTGAACGATGATATATATTCTCTTGCTACTAATTCACCAAAAAAATGATAAGTGGGAATACGTAACAAATTGTAGGAAGGAGAAGCTACAGTATGCATTTCGATGTTGCCCTTTGCCTCGCACTGCGGAAGTAATTTTGCAAGCTGTCTACCATCTATGCATCACTGCAACTGGAGTTATTATTTTATTACAGTGAAGTTATTGGCAAGACACAATGGTTAATTAAAAGAACTGGAGCTTAATTAGAGTTATAAACATAACTGAGAAATTCAGTATGGACTGGTTGCCACTCTGAAGACAGGATGATAGATTTGATTATGCTTAACAACAGTTCATGTATCCAAAATGTCTGCTGCTCTGGGACTTCTGTTATGAATTATCACTGCATGTACTGCTTCTGGCTTTCTTCCTCGCTGTCTACATTAATGTGATGAGACAGAAAAAGGACATCTCCTCTTAAATATTTTCAGAAATCTTCAAGGTGAATGGATTTAAAAACTGTTATCAGCAACTCAGTGTAATTAATAATAATAATTCCTTACATTTATTATAGCGCTTTTCCAGGTGCTCAAAGCGCTTTACAAATACACATTACACACATGTAACGGTCATGTACTGTGGACAATACCCACAGGAGCAAATTCAGGTGAAGTGTCTTGCCCAAAGACACAACGGCCTGACGCAGTGGCGGCGGGGTCGGGTTTCGAACTGGAGTTCCCCAACGCCACCCTTGATCTGATCATCAACGCACAGCCCACTGTGCCACTCCGTCCCGTCCCAGTACGCTTATATCTGATTGAATTATTTCCTTTTGTGCATTATCCCCGGAAGACAGGTAATCTCATTTCGAACATAAGCGCCTGCAGATTAATTCCATACAAAGTTATGATACACCACATTCAGGCAAGATACAAGATGAATAAATCCCTGTTTTGGCTATCTCTGCCGCCATCTTGACTGGACAATTGTGTGCAATTCAACTCTTCTTTGTTTGGGAGGTGAGAGAGAAGCACACCTGGTGGAAATCACTGAATAATCTTTTGTGTTCCGATAGAAAGCAGCAATAATGTTTTCCTTAAAGCTAATGCAGGATTGTTTTGCAGTCCTAATTGCTAAACACTGCTAATGTACCAACTGTACAGACATTAGCTGTAGCTAGTAGCGCATGCACCAGCTGTGTGTGTGTTTTTTGTTATGTTGATATATATTATTTCTTACCTTTCGGCTCTGGATTAGTGACATTTGCTTGCACCTGAGGTTCAGCTACAGTTGATTCCCCTGAGAAACAAAGTCATATGTCAGGGGATCTGTTGTTAGTCATAATAGTTAGCTTAGCATGAAGACTGCATGCAGACAAAAAAAAACTGTTTAGCCATCTGCCCAACACTTCAATGTAGCAACCCTACCATGTTTCATGGCAATTTCAATCTCGCTTCAACTACATGCAAAGTTTTGCCTGTCAAGCTGTTGTTTGATTCTCCAACAAGACATCTGGTATCCCTTGCCAGTCTTTATGCTAAGCTATTCTAATTGGCTGCTGGCATGAGATCCATACTCCATCCACAGAGACATACTTGGTATCGCTCTTTTACAATGCTTTACATTTCATTGAGCTGATGCTTTTATCCAAAGCAACTTACAATATTTAGAATAAACCATAAAGATACAAACTCAGATCAACAACAACAATGCAGATACATTTAGTATGTAAGAGTAATTGTAATGAAAGCAGATAATTCAAATTACACATGATTGCAAAACTACACTTTTTTAAATGTGTTTGATTGATTTACTTGAACACACAAACAAGTTTTTGATTGAAAGAAGTTGATCTGATAACAAATTCTTAGAAAGATATTGAAAATTACAGACTATATCACCCCTTGCTGCTAAATACAAACCAACTTTGTGCAATATGTGCTATATGTGCAATATATATATGCCATTAATAACTGTGTAATTTATACCTGGCTACTAAACCCTTTACTGTTACAAGGTATTTATCTTGTATTTTGTAGATTGTGTAAATTGCTGCTGTTAAATACCGTCAAACTATGTGCAATATGTGCTTTATGTGCAATATATACTTTATATACATATGGATCTTTAATAACTGTAATATATACCGGGCTGCTAAATCCTAAGAACTGCTACAGGATTTGATTTGTAGATTTGATTTGTTTTTGATCTGTATTTTTGAGAATTATGTAACTTTTTTTAGGATATTGTTTATTGTTTATTATATTATAACTTAGTACTTTTTTAGCATATTGTTGTGTTGTTTGTTTATTATATTATAACTTAGTACTTTTTTAACGCATTTAAGATATGCAACACTAAGCTGTCTGTGGCTCTTTCCTGCTGTAACGCTGCAAATCTCCCCTCTGTGGGACTAATAAAGGTATTCTGTTTCTGATTCTGAAAATGATATTTTACTAGTTTAATTCTGTGTTTTAGACAAGAACAACAAGTATCAACACTTTTACTAGTGTGGTGTACATTCAGTCCTACCAGTTATCCTGGTCGGCTGCACAATGTCAGATCTTCTCGCAGACATTATGTGGCCTTCTGGTGGCTCAGTGGGTTCTGCTATATTGACGAAAAGAAATAGAAAAAGTAACATCAAAGAATATCTGTCTCAACAGCTATATATGAAACATGAATCAAAGTAATTCATGCCTATATTTAGAACAGATTTAATTAAATCCGGACGATCAATCATCATTAAAGCAAGATTAATCTCATCAGTGTCAGACTGGAAAGGGTGTTCTGCAAACACATATAAAATACTAAAAAAACAGACAGAGGCATCAATCTGAAATTGTTATCTTCTTATCTAAAGAAAAAAGCTTTTTCAATCGATTTTCAATACATGGGCTGTTTGCAGAATTGGTCACACTCGAGCAAATTACTCGTTATTTTCTGCGACTATTTCAATATCTAAATTACTTTGAAGTTGTGCCTAAGTGTGGAATAATTGAGTGTGCCTTGGCCAATTTAAAACGATTCAAATACTAAATCAAGGTGGGATGTGATTTCATGGTCAGCTAAGACTCATTCAAAAGTTAATTTTCAGACAACTATTTCAATCATGTCACCAATACGAAATGAGTTTGGCTTGTTGTGAACCCAGAGTTATAAACTAAACCTTGCATGCCTTTAAGGTAATGCCAGCAAAATAAAAATATTTTTTGTCACAGCTTACTTATAAGGTTTAGGTGTAGACACTTTGGTTCTTATTAGGCCTTAGAGTAACACTTTATTTTTCCTCTTTTGAGATACAGTCAATTTCCCATCACATGACAATGTCTTTGGAGCATTCACAGCTGCTGGACACAATACCTGTCCAGATGTAATTATTGTTTCGAAATAGAACCTAATAATGTGGGTGTTTGGACAGCTTGGCTGTTTGCCCGCCTTTACTGTAAAATGATTAAAAGTTCAATCTGGCTTACCTGGGTTCTGACATTTGGCCTGGCAGTCCGCCATGCTTCTGAAGTTGTTGGCATTGCCAAAGCAGCCGCCGTAAAATAAATGCTTGCACTGCTGACTCATGCTGTCGAAGAAGTATCGCGTCAGGAGTCCTCGACAGGGACCAGGAGCCTCGGGTAGGTGGCACGGGCTCTTGTCATCTAGGAAAGAGAGAGGCAGAAAAATGTTTAGCAACTAAGAAAATAATCAATTAATTATTGTGTCTGTTGCTTAATGAATAAATAGTAAATATCACATTTAAGTGCACAGCTGCTCACGATTTTACCTTGTCTTCAACCTTGGGCTGAAATATAACTTTTTTGCTGAGTTATTGAACTTATTGATACAACTTTCCTTTTCCTTATGTTATTTGGACAAAGTCAGGCACAGTTTTTCACTAATTTAACCCTAACCCAGGTTTAAAAAAAATGGTAGACTTAAAGATTTGAATATGTTGACATTACCTGCTTGGCCCACTATCCAGCCAATCTAATTAGCTAAATTAAGAAATGTATTGTTGCTGAAACACCTAACCAATATAGCAACATTAGCTAACTTTGCTAGCACACTTATTGTACATCATTTTGCTGTAGAGGTTGGACGCTCACAAATTAGTAAGTAAAGCTTTACATGGCTATTAATGGTCCCATGTCATGGCCATTTCTACTGATCATATTTCCATTGTTGAGGTCTACTAGAATATATTTAAATTGTGCAATTTTCGAAAAATCACATTGGTTTCTCATACAGCATCTCTGTATAGTACGTATGTGCATTCACCAGGTATTCACTCTCTGTCCTAAACGGCTTGTTGGAGCTCCTGCCCCCCCTCCCAGTGAGCCCAGTGTGCTCTGATTGGTCGGGACGTTGCGAGGCTTGTTGCTGCTCGCCGCTGCTGCGAGGAGCGGACAGGTTTCCGGGTCGACGATACAGCGAGAACAAGCGAAACTCATCCTGAGCCCACACAAACNTCAAAAAAGCCTCCCCACGTGACCTGCCTCGTGTGACGTAACAAAGGGGAAACAAGGGGGAGAGCGGCCGGTGTAACGTATTAATAAACATGGATCCCAATGCTAGTTTCGACACAGAAGAAGTTGAACATGAATATTCGAATGCATATGACGGACCACAACCTTATAATTATGAGCCTGCTAGGCGTCCAAGAGACCAGGAGCAGCCAAGGATTAGAAGAAATAACGGCCATCGGAGAGAAATTGAGCTGTGGTGTGAGGAGAACCAGTGGAGAACTGGGCAGCTATCTTGGTGAGTGACCGGCGTTAGCTACAGAATGTCAGCTAACGTCACATCATCTTTGTTTCAAGAGGATTCCTGGCAAAGATTGTGTCAGCACTTTTAGAGGCAGAAACAAAGAAAACATTTCATAATTTGATAAAATACTGTATACTGAAGAAAAAAGCTGTAAGAAAATACATTAAAAAAACAATTGAGCTAGTGAAGAGATAAGAAAATGGATGGCTTCACACAAATTGTTGTGTGAACATTGTTAGTTTGCAATATACTGTTCTAAAATCTCATCTTTCTGGGAAGGAGACTAAAATGAAAATGAATATTTTTTTTCTTGAACAAACAAGGCTCTTACACAATCATCCGAGCCCTTCTTAAAAGTAGAAAAACTGTTTGAATTAAATATTGAGGTTGTTACTGGAAAGCAGTCAAAACTCTTTGGGAAACAATGGACAGTATATGACAAGCGATTGAAAAAGGAGCTGTAGCACCTCTTCCACCTTCACAGCTCCGATAGAGAATTGTTTCTGAATTATTATTATTCCGTTGCTCTAGAGAGTCCTTGGACATGTATCTTTGCCCAGTGGTATTAAGTCAAAGTCACTTGTCTTCAGACGCTACAACGGTAGCCTTTTAATCATGGTCACCCTTCAGTAGAGTGTGGTTACTCAAAGACTTAGCAGAGAAAACAGATAGTGAGTTTGTAGCTGGTGTAAGACATCCTCCGGCAGCTGTTAGGACACATTGTGTTTAATCAGAAGTTGCAATTGAATACTAATTTAGTTCCTAACGAGGGTGATTGAAGTGAATCCCAATATCTGCTAAGCTAATTGTTGCCTTGTAGTAAATCCATTACGGCTACATGTTTTAAGCCCCTTTCCCAACAGGCAAAGAACCTACTTACACCCACTTAAATCTGACACTAACTAAATAAAAACCTAATAAGAATCATCTTTGTTAGTATTTCCAATGTTCCAAGAATCACAAAGTTTGGTCTGAAAGTTTTAAAGAGTGTAGAAAGAAGTAACCACTTCTTCATTTTACCTGTGGAAAATGATGTACTCTTTGGACTTACATCTGAAAATGTTTATCACAAAATGTTGTTGTGGATGGATAATATAGCATGACATAACCAAAAATCTATCTATCCATCTATCTATATATCTATCTATCTATCTTTGTTTGGGTGAACCCAAACTCATGTTTGGGTTCACATGAGTTTCTTCTGACAAGGTTAGAAGTCATTCTTCACTGTTCTTTCCTTCTGTTTGTGGCTGGGCTTGGGAACCAGAGTCTGCTTGTCTGTGGTCATCAGAGTTATTGGGGTGAGTCAGCTACAGCTCTCTGACCTCTGCTATAGGCAAGTCCCAAGGAATGCCCAGACTTTATTGAACTGTCCTGATCACAGCCTTTGAGTTCCTTACTTTCAGACAGTAAATAGAGGATAAAACACTCAAAGTCTATTTTGTTGACGCAGCAATGTATAGCCTGTAATTGCGCATGCGATCTAGCACCTAAACACCTTATGTTTTTGGCATTGGGTGGTGTATGTCTTCATTAGAAGTGATCCCGCATTGCGGCAAGAGTTTGTCCCTGTGATCTATCAAGATTGTTGCATAATGTGATTATGTTTTTTATGTGTTCGTACTGCATACTTGACCAACCATTCTTCTGATGGTTTGACTTGGCTTGGGGTTCAAGAGATTTACTTAAGCATTTTACCTCTGGACTACTCTTTTTTCAGAGTAAAATGCCTCATCATTGTCGTTTCAAATGTGATGTCATTATGAAGACTTCCACATTGCAAAGACTGGAATGTCTGGACTTAAAACCGCAATATGTTTTGATAAATGATTGTATATCTGTGTGTTGGACCACATAACCCAATACCCCACTGTATACTTACCATGGTGGGATGCAAAGACTCTAATATGCTGTTGGCAAAACATGAATCAACTTGTCACAGCTTCTGTGGTTGAACATGTCTTGGTTGACAAACCCAAACAGTCCACTGCAATTGATTCATTTGCCACCATGGTTGCAATCATGTTACTGTACCAAGTCAATTCAAGCATGAGCCTGTCATCAGCTTGTACATTATTTTGGTTTCTAACATCGCTCCAGTCCAACTCTGCTGTCAGTGCTGTTCAGTGCTCTACATTGTTGAGGCAAATACAATTTGAAGTTACATATTTTCAATTAAAGGCAATCTGAATGGAGTTTGTACAATAGAAATAAAGTACAAGTAATATCTAACTTTTACATTTCCCTTTCAAACCCCAAAAGGATGGATTTCCAAATGATAAGAATCACCACGAAAAGAAAGTCAGACAAGAGAGACAAAAACGTACTATTACAACAATCTTACACAATAAAAGATGCAGAATTTAGAAGAACATGAAACTCTTGCTCAGAAGGACATTGCCCTGATTCTGAAACTCCAAGACCTGAGGGTGATAATTATGCAAAAGGTCCTCAGAAGTGAAACATGGGGAGCCAGGGCTGAAGTACAGTAATGTGTAGAAGACAGAAAGGAAGGCAAAGAAGGAAGACATGACGTGATGTGAATCACTGGGGACCAAAAAAAAGTTCTTGCAGGAAGGCTTCACTTTGAGCTAGGGGAAAATCAGGAGTGTATCTGAAACCTGACAGGAGTGGAAATGTCCCTGTACTGCCTGGGAAACAGGAAGTGGGCAAGCTGTGACAGAGTGGCCAGTGATTGCAAAGTGTGTCACGGCCTGCGGTTCATTTACTGGACCTTTTACTGTTTACAGACTTTGACTGGCTATATCTTTTCTCCCTAAGTGTTTATTTTGGTGCTGCCATGGGCGCAAGGTTATGTTTTAAAGTGGGGGAGCAAACTTGAAAAGATGCATAATTGTAGTAGAGTCTTGTGGCCTTCAGATTCAAGACAGTCACCTTGTTTAGATAAATTAGATGTAGGGTGTATACAGTATATACCAATGGCGCATAAAGAAAACAATTGGTGGTTCAGGAAAGGAAATTATTACTTAAATAATGGCTATTTTATATTGGAAATTCTATTAATAAAAATATTATATAGCCTAAAATGGTAGTAATAATAATAATAATAATAATAATATATTTAATTTATATAGCGCCTTTCAAGGGACCCAAGGCTGCTTTACATATGGTAAGGACAGACAACAAAAAAAAACAATCAAAGTAAAACAAAATAATTGCAGTCGGAGTGGCAGCAGGGGGACTGTGATGGGTTAGGGGTCAAAGGCCATGGTGACCAGGTGAGTTTTTAGTGATGTCCAGGGAGGCAATGAAAATGTCCAGGGAGGCAGCATTGCAGAACTCAGCGGAAAGAACGTTCCAGAGGGTGGGGGCTGCAACACTGAACGCCATGTCTCCAACAGATCGGAGGCGAGAGTGGGGACTCGAAAGCAGAGCACCACAGATTCAGAGAAGGGGGGTGTTTTGTACTGGATCCGGGACTCGACCGTAGTAGGTCTTTTCATTAGTCAATTTATTGAACATGTTAGAAACAAAACTAATAATAATAATAATTAATAATAATAATAACAAAGAGAAGCAAAATATATATATATTTTTAATCTTTTAAGGTATAAAAAAAAAAAAAATTCTCAAATAGTTTCCGTCATGTTCAAAAGGGGCAAGGTGAATGCATACACATGTTTACCCTTAACTATATCCAAAAGATCAACTGCGATGATGCATATTAAAGGGCCCATGTCATGCTTTTCCAGTTATTTCCCGTCCCCTTGTGTGTTATGAAGGTTTTTCTGCATGTAAACGGTCTGCAGAATCAAAAACCCTCAAAGTACACCCTGTAGCGAGTAAAACTCTAAAACAGAAAATACCTGTCTATGCTGCCCCAGAACGCCTCGTTGGAGATTTCTCATTTTCAATTGTTTGCTTCCTGGGCACTTTGACGTGTGAACACCCAAATCAACAACAAATGACCGGATTGGCCCAAATGGACCAATCCGGAGCACCTCACACACCAGGATCTCTTGGCTAACTAACAGGGAGTCCCAGTGACTTGCATAGAGCCTACGAGAAGCTCCCTGAACGCTGGAATAGATCCGAGTTTGGGATAAATTTGAGCCATGCTCCGCCAACCCATTCTCAACAGCGTTAAAACTTTTTCTTACTCAATATCAACCACAACGTATTGTTTTTCTTAACTTCGCTGTGAGGTTTGTGGGGCCTCAGGATAGTTTCGGCTTGTTCTCGCTGGTAAAAAATTCCGTCGAACCCCCGGAAAAAAAAAAAAACCCCTTTTTAAAAAACCTTTGTCCCCCCGCTTCCCCCCTTTTCCCGCAAAGCCAAAAAAAGCGGCCGAGGGGGGCAAAAGGCAACCCCAAAAGGCCCCCTCCCCCCCCGGCAAACGTGTTTTCCCCCCCCCCGACCCCCAAAAATTTTCCCCCAAAGGAGGCAAAAAACAACTTTTGGGCTTTTCCCCAAACCCTGGGGAAAAAAAGGCGGGGGGGGGGCCCAGGCAAAAAAGGCCCCTCCCAACCAAAGCCCGACCCCCCCCGGGGTTTTGTTTTTTTAGGGGGGAAAAAAAAAAAAAAAAACAAAGAGGAAAAAGGTGGAAAAATTAAACCCCCCCCCTTTTTTTTCTGGGGGGGGTGGGGAAAAAAAAAAAAAATGGGGGCCCAAAAGTTTTCAAAACCGTTAAAACTTATACCAAAAAGAGGATGCTGTATTGAGAAAAAAAACCAATGTTGAAATTTTTTTTTTTCTCGAAAATTCGCCCACCAATTAAATAATTTATTCTAGTAAGAACCAATTTAACATGGAAATAATGGATTCAAGTAAAGAAATGGCCATGAAAAACAATGGGAACCAATTTATAAAGCCATGGTAAAAGCTTTTAAAAAAAAACCCTTCCTAACTAATTGTGACTGTTTGAAAAAAAAAAAAAGCCGTCCACTTTCTAACACGGCAAAAAATGAAAATGTACAAAAATAAGTTTGTGGGCCTAAGCCAAAAGTTAGCTACCCAAGCATGTTGCGTTATACCTTTCGGTTTTTAGGGTATTTTGTTTCCAAAGCAAACCAATACATTCTCTTACAATTTAGGCCTAAAATTAGATTCGGCTCGGCATTCTACGTCGGGGCCAAAAGCCAAGGTAATCGGTGCCACACATAATCAAATTCTTTGAAGTCCTTAACCCATGATTTTCTTTTCTTTTTTTTCTTTTAAACGCTGGTGGTTTTTTTAACGTACCAATTTAAAGTGAAAAAAACTGTTCGCCCTGACTTCTGTCAAAAATTAAACAATAAAGGAAAAAAGGAAAAAGTTGTATCCCAATAAGTCTTTTTTTCACTAAAATAACTCAGCCAAAAAAAGTTTAATAATTTCAAGGCCGCGAAGTTGAAGAACAAAGGTAAAAAAATTTTCCGTTTTGAAGCAAAAGCTTGTTGCAAACCTTTTTAAATTGTGAAGTTATTTAACTATTTTAAAATTCAATTTAAAGCAAAANTAGAATATAATATAATCCTTTATTGTCATTATACAGGTATGAAATGGGTTGTTTTTGTATTTTTTATGGCACCTTAAAAAATTGAGCTAACCCTAACCCTAACCCATTTCATACCTGTATAATGACAATAAAGGATTATATTATATTCTATTATTCTTTTAAGCATTTCAACCAAAAATGAAATTGGTTCAGAACATGAAGATTGGTTCCAAGCTTGAAGCCAAAAATAGTTTCTCCTTGACCTTATGTGTATACTATGACAATATCAGTGGGCTTGTCATAATCTGCAGTTCGAATAAAGAGATTAGAGTCTTGCACATTAATAGTTTCGCTTTCTTTGATAAAAACAAACATCTTTAAAAACCGAGTAGAGGCTGGCAGGTAACCAATGCAATCCACCAATTTTCAACTACTGTTCTTCTGTTCTGCATTGTGGAACACACTTTGTCAATGACGCATCTTTATGATGCGTCACTGGCAAAACTGGTGGAAGTGCAGGCTGGTTGGCATGATAACACCAAGGTTCCAAGAACCCTGTAAGGAACCAGTTCAAGTACTAGAGCTCATTTTGTTTAGAGGGTTACCAGTGTGTCTTGTGTCTCCAGTCTCCTGTTCCTTTCCTGGTTCATGGCTGCCAGTCCAACTACACAACTGCCCACAATCAGCTCCTCAGCTTCCTCAGCTTTCACACCTCTCAGCCATCAGCTCATTATCTCTTCAGAAAATCAACCTTGGTTCTTCACCCACTCACCGTCTGATAGTCACTTTAGCTTCTCTAATAGACTCGCTCACGTTCTGTAGCATTTACTATTATATTCTTGTGAAGTTGTTGCTGGATTTTTTTTGTACTCAGCCAATCAATTGTTTTCCATTTGCCCTCGCTGCACTCATCCCTGTCTGTGTTTGTGTTCTGATTGTGGTTCCTGATCACTGATCATAACTGAGTTCCAAAGAGAGTGAGTGTGCTGTCTCTTAAAAAAGCTTTTTTTCTGATAAACAGACCAATTGGCAGTTAAGCTTACATTAGATAAGGATAAAAAGTAGGAAGCTGGAATACATTTTTTTTGGTCATGTTTTCCAGTTTATATTTCCTTAACAATCTCCCAAGTTTTTATTATTTACATAATGTTGTTTTTAATGTTCTTTTCCTTTTCCTTTGCTTATATATTATGTTGCCTGTACCCAAAGACTGAGCATTGACCCCGAGCTAAGGACACAGAGGTCTTACTGTCACAGAGAAACTCTTTGTGTCTGTGACCTGTTCAAGAGCTGTAAAAGGGTCAACCAACCAAAGAGTTTGGAACACAATACTCATTGGGGTTTCAGTAAAACAGCAGGGTGGGAGAGAAAAAGTACCCCAGTCAGAAAGACAGAATGTTCCTCACATTGGAGTGTGACCTTTACAAGAACATTCCTGTCCGAGGCCATGCAATGATGTGTAAGAAACAGGAGAAGATCTGACTAACCGATAGTAGAGTCAAAGTGTGTGTGCTGTTTGTAGAGTTAAACTGTAACTGATGATAAAGGCCCCGCTACACAGGATGGGTCAAATTGCAATGTGTGAAAATATGTTGGCACTTGAGATCTGTTATCTGTGAGCTACAGTAGTGATGACATGTTCAAATGACAGTGGCTGTTAGCCATCTTTCATGAAAAAGTCTAGCTGCACAAACAATTTAAAGTGCAAGTCAACATTATATTGTACTGTAGGAGGGAAAGTGAACAAATATTCAATCACTGAAAAATATAGGACTGCTGTAGTTTTTTAGTTAAATATCAAATTAATTAGTCTTAATAAGGCGGGCAAGAAAAGTGTGGCATGCATTTGACAACAATGGAGCTCAAGGCTAAATAATACTCTCAATAATGGCTTCATTTGTTTACAGCAATCTCATTTCAAATCTCTTTTGAATACAGATTTGTTCCAATTTCATGCCAAATACAGATCTTTTGTAATACATTATATATTTTTATTATACTGTTTTTGCATGTAGTATCAAAGATTAATTTTAATAACATTAAGGTATGAATAAAAATAACTCCTCACTGAACGGTATTGGACCAAATTGATACAATTTGAGCACCTGGAATAGCGTTCTAATAAAAATGCAATGAATTATTATTATTAATTATTGATAAAATTGTCATGTGGTGTACTTTAAACTGAGACCAAATTAATTTTAAAGTTCTTCCTTTTTCCAGCATTTGTGTAAGGATCAGATTTGTTCACATGGCAAAAATAATGTCAATTTAGCATAAATCAAGTCTTTTTTAGTATCCTCATTGTTTTTGCCAAATAATATATTATTAATATTGTAAAGGTCCATCTTCAAAATACATATGCCAATTTTAAATACTGCATTAACATGTATCTTCATTTTCTCCCTGCCTTCTTCTTTGTCTTATGTGGGCTCATTTCTAAGCTTTTGTGCTAAAGAACATAAATCGCATTTATTTGTCAATGAGTATGTGTAGTCGCAAGCTCAACTGAGTGTTCAAGTGTGTGTGTGTGTGTGTGTGTGTGTGTGTGTGTGTGTGTGTGTGTGTGTGTGTGTGTGTGTGTGTGTGTGTGTGTGTGTGTGTGTGTGATATAAACAAAACAGGAACTATGTTTCAAAACGCTTTCATTGTGCACTCACTACAGTGCATCGTCAAAACCTGCTTAGAATAATGATGTTGTTTGAATTTGGACCTCTTTCATTCTAGTGTTGACTTTGGCCAATAATCCAAAGTCAACTCCTAGCACGGGAAAAAAGTTAAACCTACTCATGGAGGTCTATTCAATTTAGATAAAAGCAACCACTAATAGGTGTTATGCCTGTCCTTTTTGTCCAACCGAAAACCAATAAAAAGTGCCCTTTAAATGCCATGGAACAAATGAACCTTTTATAGCTCCGTTTAATAGAGTGTCATTTCCTTTGTGTTCAAAAAGCATCATGTTTCCGACTCATGAGTAAGTCTGTACACTCAGACCAGCTTTAATATCTGACATTCACCTTCATATTCCTGCCCAAACAGTTTAATGTAACGTGTGCGCAGACTCATCTTTACAGTGCATATGTGTTGGTGTGGAGACAACGGACGTTAAATCGATGCACCTGCTGCATATGCCAATGCCCCGCAGGTCGCAAAATTAATTCATGATCCTCTTGTCTGATTGTGTTATGTATCACCAGCGTGGCATGCAATAAGGAGGTGAAGGTTATTCTTTGCTGGTGGGAGAAAGTACTTTATCACAGCGCAGAATAACACGCCGTCGAAATACCATGATGAATGTGTCAGCGCTTTCATGCAAGGACATATTTCAAGTTAATCAGAAAACCTTGAGTTTTAAAAGGTGTGTCGTTTGCTGCCCTATATGACAGATATTATTACATGGAGCTGTTATGTCAAAGAGAAAGGTGTTCTTCTGCCATTCATTTAATGTCCTTTTGTGGACGTCGTGTTTTACACAACTCAGCTCCAATAAGTGTTTTTGAACCAAGCAAGCGCAGGAAAATTGGTCTCCCAGGAGTAAAAGGTAGAAGTGTTGAAGTTTGATTGCTTTTCAAGAGAAGCGGTGTTATTTTATGTTACTGACATCTTAGAAAGGCTTAAGTGCACTATAGTGAGGAACACAATGTATTGTGAAGATAGCACTCAACAATTGATTGAGGTAAGATGTTCTCTCATTTCAACTTTTAGCACTTCAGTCAAATCACTCCATGTGACCTTTAATCCTCGATTTCAGTCAACCCTAATTGCTCTTACATGGTTATACAACAGCATGTTTCAATAGTGTGCATCATTTACATCGCACAACACCAGAGACATTTTAAACAGCTGCCACATAACTACATTTCATTTAATTTATTTTCTGTGTGAAGGTAGCAAGGTAAAACCCTATAACAAGAAAAATGCAGATATATTTGCCTCAAATAAATACAATAAATAAGCCTTAGTGGTAGTGTATTAGTTTTCAAAGTGCTACAATTATATATTTTTTTGTGTTTGGTGTATTTGCCAATGATATTTCAATATAACAATTATGCTATATTATTTAATATTGTATTGGACATTATACAATAACTTCTTATATTTATACATAAGAAGTTCTATATTTTATATATTTTTTTTAATATATTTTTTAACATTCATACCCTTAGTTTTGATTTTAAGCTATATTATTTGTATTATATATTTATAGCTTTTATTTATTTTGTTCTAAAATGGAGCATCTGTCAGAAAACCCAATTTCCTACAGGATAAATAAGGTATTCTAAATCTGATTCTGATTGATGGTGATGCTACAGTCAAGTTTTCCATTTGACCAAAAACATGTGCTAATTCATATGGATGTCTTTTTTTCTTTCTCTTTGAAATAAGCCCTTTATGACACTATTTGAAAGAACAAATTAAAAGAACTGGACCCATATCAACACCGTATGAAAATGAATGTATCTTAAATGTGCAATAGTACATACCACAATGAAGGCTCGATAATCAGCTCACGGCATATTCACTACGTCACGTCTGTCCCTCCGGTGCTAGAGCAACGCTGGCGTCTTGTCTGTTGACTGCCGCTTCTACCCCCGGACTGTTTCTGGATGTTTGTTTGTTTTCTCTACGGGTCTCTATGCTGGTTTTCGCCGATCCAAGGCTGCTCTTCACTCCGTTGTGCATCTCTCCAGCTCCGTTTCCATTCATAGGCTCCCTCACTACTGGACTGTATGCTACGTTAGCCATCAAAGCTAACAGCTGGCTCCACTCCGTCACCTCGACTACCCGGTCTGTATGCTACGTTAGCCACCGAAGCTAACAGCTGGCTCCCGTCACAATTGGACTACCTGATTACACCACTGGATTGTTTTTCCTGGCTCTGGGTGTGTTGATCGCTGCTCTGGACTCGGGTGAGTACGCTGTGTGTTTTGTGATGGTGATTGTGCCAACCTGGACCGACCTGTTGTCCGCCGTACATCAACAACAACAACACTCACTCTGTCTGGCTGCCCAGCCGGCGTTCTTGCGGGGAGCCTCCACTCCCCACCAGCTCGTCTACTGTTGGGTAGCTAGGTCCAGACATGGTGCCGCAGGGACGGTCTGGGGTAACCAACACCACACACATCACTCACTCCAACACCTGGTCCACTGCTGCTTTCACATATCTCACTGCCTACCAACTCCTAGCCAATCAGTTAATAACCACTGCAAATACACTACCTTGGCTACTCTCATCTGCTGCTACCTTTCATCTGCTGCTTGGACTATCTCTCCCGCTGCTTCAGCCTACTACACCACCAACCTCCAACAAATCACCTGTTATACACGAACTCCTACTGGACAATAACATTGATCTGCTTCTCCTCTGTGAAACATGGCAACAGCCCCT
>NW_011335601.1:0-10766 GCF_000735185.1 Notothenia coriiceps | reverse complement strand
AATCACGTGATCGGCTCCGATCCCCGATCACGTGATCGGATCGGGACATCTCTATCTCTCACACACACTCACACTCATCCTCGCTGACACGCCCACACACACGGTTTAATAATAACATGTGATGCTGTTCTGCGCTCACAATGAAAAAAGGTCACACACACACACACACACACACACACACACACACACACACACACACACACACACACAGACACAGAGGCTACCACCTGTTCATGTAATAGCTTTTAAGAAATATTACAATAACAGACGAGATGTTATGTAAACGGATTGAAATCCATTGGATTCCTTTGTTAATTCCAGAATGAATGAAAAAATATCCCACGTTGGGATCAATGAAGTCCATCTAATGTTAAAGAGCTGTAACCACCCCGAGTTCTGTTTGAAGAGCTTTTTAGCGGTTATTTCCTCTAGGGCTGCTCCATTAATCGTATTTCAATCACGATTACGATTATAGCTTGGAACGATTACGAAAACAACGTAATCAAAATAAAACGATAATATTTTTATTATAACTTTTCAGTTGAATTATGCTTAAAGTTCGGGGTCATCAACTGTTAAAAACATACTGTTCAAATGTTTTTCTCCAATAAATTGATGTTTTCAAAGTACATGGATAATCGTTTTTAATAATCGTGATATCGATTATTGACCCAGTGGATTATGTTGAATATGTTTGACCAAAATGTTGGCTATATGTTAAGGAGTTTTCAGGTTGTGACATATTTGTTGATCTGCTTTATTGGTATTTATTATTTTGACATTATTTATTTAAATGTGGACATGAATGTATAATTTATTTTGTATTGGTTTTTCAGTTGATTACCCTGAACGTATAATTCAACAGTTAAAGAGTTCACATTATTATTTGTATTTGTTTTAAAGTACAATAAATGGATGTTTTCAAAGTCAATGAATAATCGCATTTAATAGCCGCAATTACAATTATTGACCCAAATAATCGAGATTATAATTTCTGCCATAATCGAGCAGCTGTTGACCCCCCCCCCCGACCTACACACACCACAACACAGACTATATCACCCCTTGCTGTTAAATACCAACAAACTATGTGCAATATATACATGTCGTTACTAATGTGTAATATATACATGGCTGCTAAATCCTTAGAACTGTTACAAGGTGTGTATTTTGTAAATTGAGTAACTTGCTGCTGTTAAATACCAACCACCTATGTGCAATATGTGTAATACATATAGATGCCGTTAATAACTGTAATATATACCTGGCAGCTAAATGCGTAGAACTGTTACAGGATGTGTATTTTTTTTAAAATTATGTCACTTTTTATGATATCATAACTTAGTACTTTTTTTTTTAAATGCATGTCATATATTTAACATATGTAACATGAAGCTGTTGCTCTTTTTCCTGCTGTAACTACGCACATGTCCCCTCCGTGGGACTAATAAAGTTGTTCTAATTCTGATCTGACAACAAACGTGGGCGTTGTATGTAGATGACGTGGAAGCAGCTGACTTTAGAACACATACTTGTGCTCAGGAAGAGATCTGTTTACTCTCACTCAGCTCAACAAACTACAGGCCTGTGTTTTCACATCCGAGGCAATCAGTGGACTGAAATAGCCCCATTGAAAACAGGAAAACAAGTTTGATCAGAGGCCTTTTAAGCCTCAGTTAAATGACAAAAGGATTAATTCATGGTAGATTGCAGTAACTGCTCTGATTGTAGTCTTTTATGATGTTGACAAAACAACATTCTGACTTCCCAGGGTCTCTGTTTTTCTCTGGGTAGCGCTGGAGTATTAGGACTAATCAGGGAAATGTACCCTTATATCTAAGATTTAGAAATTAAGGGGGAAGTAAAGCAGTCTGAGCCATTTGTGGTCTTCAACTCCGACTGAGGAATAGAAACAGCCTGACATTGAAAACACTTTGTTCCTCATTTCCATTTTTTGTTATGTCTGCAGATAAAACTAAACGTCTGGCTTTTTTGTTTAGCTTCCAACCGTCCACCTCTTTACATCTGCACTTACAGAAATCGGCCGTATAATAGAGCATAGAGTTATTGAAATGTTAATGGGAAACACAATAAGTAATAGTACAATATCGAAAGGCAAACTATGTAAACAATTATCTGAATGATGTCCTGTCCAACATTCGATCAGAAAATAAAATCCTGGTTTGGTACAGATCCTCTAAAAAATAAATAAATAAACACACCATGATCATTTGTATCAGGGCTCATACACTTTTTCACCAATGATTTTCAATGACTTCTCCAGGACCTTTACCTAATTTTCCATGACCAAAAACATTACTCTTTCTCAGCGGTACCACTGAAAATGGTTTATTTTAACATGGAACAGGAAAATAAGGTCTGACTATGAAACATGTTGTGCCTATCTAAAACAAATCCAATAGTAGACTAACTAGCTCCTACACGCTTAAGCAACTAAAATCTCTCACCAGCAAAACACCTCGACAGTTAAAAGCCATTTTACGTTTCATTAATATAGTATACAGTTTTTATTATCATTATAGTATTACTATTTTGGCGATTAGATAAAATATAAATTATATTTGATGCAACTTTTGTTACATTTCCATGACTTTTCCAAAACTTTGGGAAAAATATTGTTTTCCATGAGTTTCCCAGGGCCTGGAATTAGCATTTTGTATTTCCATCACTTTTCCAGGTTTTTTAATGACCGTAAGAACCCTGTGTATCTATTTCTCAACGATAATGTGAATAATGTTTGAAAAATTATCATTTCTGGGACGCCATATAGCTCAATTGGTAGCGCTTTTTAAATAATAAAAAAACAAATAATACAAATTTAATTAAATATATAAATGAAGTCTATCCTCATCATGACCTCTTACTTGTTCTTAATAGGAACGTAAATCTGTTGCGACACACCGTGCACACGTTGTCCTGGACTCTGGCCTGAGTAACGTACTGACTCTCAGATTAAAGACAAGCCATTTAAAACCACTTATTCAAGGAGGCTATTAGGATTGAGCAAGTAGAGATTAACATCCACCAGACACAAAGGACGAAACCTCATATTATAATTTAGGGATACATGTTGGGAAGGCCTTCTCTTTCGCAAAGACACTCATTCGGCCTATGGAAAGGCACATGACACTTCAGGCATGCAGCCGACATTAAGTTCTATTTTTACACTTAAAAAATGTCCAAAGTCATGCATGCACACTGTTCTGTCAGACACAAGGAAACAAAGCACCCCCCCAAGACAAAGTGCCACCAAAAAAACACGTGAAATAATGCCGTGAAGATTGTATCTTTGCAACCAGAGGCAATCTCCAGAACAATGTTACAGAGCTCGAAGAAGTCCTCAGGCTTTTCACTTAAGTAAACGTCCGTCAAAGTACAAAAGTATTGGCAATAAAATATACTTAAAGTACCAAAACTCAAAGTATATCATAAGAGTAACGGCCCGTTTCAGAATCATATATATTACTGGATTATGATGAATGTGTTCATCACAGCTGGTGGAGGTGCAGCTAATGTAATTAACTTGTTATACTACTGTTGGGTATCGTAACCTATAATTATATGTCAATGTGTTTAATTAAACGTTGATTTATAGTTTGAATTAGCTTATAAATCTGAATCGGTAAAGTGTAGTGGTATTAGCCTAAGAAATATAGTGGATTAGAAGTACAAGTAGCATACAGTTAAAATACTCGGGTAAAGTACCTCAACATTGTACTTGAGTAAATGTACTTCATAACATCCCAACACTGCAATTTCCACTTCAGCTTAAAAATATATTTCCGTACGGGTATGCTCTCTGTTCAGTTATGATGCTCCAAATATCTGAACAAAGTCTTACACTGCACTGTATCTTTTATTCTTGTAATGTATACACGTCTTCTTCCATTTTAGCTTGTCTTACTGGGATTATTTTAGCTTTTTTAATGACTGTTTTGAAATGCACTTAAATAACGTGTCATTATGCTTATGTTGTTTTTGTAAAAGCAATTTAAATTGTCTCGATACATACTTAAACTGGCCTTGCCTTCAGAAAAAATATCTTCAGAATCAACACAGAAATGGATCACAATAGATGGGATTTCTGACAACTTCCTAAAACAGGTTTCCCACAAATCACAGCATCTGTAAGACAGGCCACCCCCTACTCCATTATCCATTTCAATTCTCAAAGACACTTGCATCACAAGGGATTCCCCCTCCTCCCTTTTCTTTGTTGTTGTCCCCAGCAGCTATGCTCTTTCCCCGGGCCACGTTAATCATATGCAGCGTGTTCCTGAATAATTCATGGGTATTCTTCACCTGGCAGGCTGCTTCACACTGCCCCATAGAGAGACAGAGACACACAGACACACACACACACACACACACGAGCTGCTCTGCCGTCCACGTTTGACCTTGTTTCGCCGGACTATATCTTATTGCTGTCAGCAAACCGTGACCCCGTGGCATATCGACCAAACATAAATAAAAAAAGTGGTTCAATTTCCCTCTCTGTTTTTCTGGAAATCTACACCGGCCTGGGTCTGTAATCAATGTACCGCATTGCTACACCAAGGCACAACTCTTGCCCAGCCTGATCTGAAGAATCTTGGCAGGCAGGCAGGCAGGCAGGATGGGTCATGACATGAACACTGATAATTAAGTGCCGATTACATCCCTTTTATCAGACAGAGGTGTTATAGTTAGCCTGCAGACTCTCGTATAGCACAGTGACAACTGGTAAGTGAAAGGCAAAGTCAAAGTAGCAGGAATTGATATTATAACTGGGGATTTTCGCCCAGTTAAACGGACATAGATGTTAGCATTTAGCATTCAAACTCAAGATTATTGTACACCTTATAGCATAGTGGCAACTGGCGTGTGAAATGCAAAGTAAAATCAGCTGAAATTAGCTTTTTATTCTACTTGTAAATGGAAATTATTGCACAGAGGGAGATGCTAACAGGTTAGCATAAACTCATCATCTTGTGCAGCTTTTAGCAAAATAGCAAATGAGATTATTGCCCAGTTTATCAGATGAAAATGTTAGCAGTTAGCATGACAACTCAGGAGTATTGTGCACCTTATAGCAAAGTGAACTACAAAGGTTTGGTCATCATGACTATATACTGATAAATGACTGGTGAGTATTGTGCACCCCATAGCACAGTAACAATGTTGGGGTGAAATGCAAAGTAAAAGTAGCTGTAATTGGCTAGTAGAGGTCAGCACATACACTCAGCATCTTGTGCACCTTTTAGTGCAGTAGTAACTGAGTTTATTGCCCAATTAATTGGACATAAATGTTCCCAGTTAGCATGCAAACTCAAGGGTATTGTGTACCTTGTAGCACAGTGAAATGCAAAGGTTGGGTCATGACTAAATACTGATACATTACTGGTGATAGCTTTCCTTTTAGCAAAGAGACTCTGAGAGTTTGGTGTATTTGAAGCTAATGCACCAGCACTTCAAATGCTTTTGAAAGGGAATGTACTTACAGGTTTCTCGTCTAATTGCACTTAGCTTTGGGTAAATGCAATGTAATGTATGTGAAGGAGTAGCAGTGGTTAGCCATCTAGCATGTTAGCATATAAACTCAACATCTTGTGCACCTTATAGCCAAGTAGCAACTGAGATGAGCAGTTAGCATTATGCATCTTATAGCTCAGTGAAAGGCAAAGGATGGTTCATGACTATATTCTGTTTGGTTTATTTGAAGCTAATGTACCAGCAATTAAAAATAGCTTTTTGTAAGGGGATGTACTTGCAGATTTCTTGCTATTATGATTATGTGTCTATATGTGTGATTGCACCTACAGTATGTTGCTTTGGGTAAATGTAATGCGATGTTATGTGAAGGAGTGGCATTAATTGGATGCCTAAAACTAGTGATAATTGTCCTTTAGTCGGACATACTCAAGAGTATTTTTGCACCTTAGAGCACAGCAGCATTTGGTTCATTTGAAGCTAATGCACCAGCATATAAAATGGCTTATTGAAAGGGATGTACTTGCAGGTTCTTGCTGTTCTGAGTTTGTATATTTATGTATGGCTGATTTCACATATTGTGGGTATAATGTAATGTGAAGGAGTAGCAGTAATTCGCTACCCCTCCTTGATAAATCTATTATGCTTTGCAGTAAAGGTGGAAACACAGTGAGGCACTGCAGCGGGAGTGGTGACTCAAATACAGGCCACGTTATCAATAAGGGTTGCCTAGCTTTAAAATACTGATATATATATCAACAAAGAGCCAAAATAAGATAATACGCAGCCCTTTTTTTCGCACCTTGATGCTAAAGCTACGTATGCTGTTGTTGACGAAGCCCAAGACCCGTAGGGTAAAGAAAAATGTCGTAAAAAATAATTATGTGAAATAGAAACAACAAAGAGGATATTTGATGAGATGGAAAGCAGTACAAGGAGAGCTGTGTTACCTGTTATCCGTCGCATAGGTCTGTGTAGGCGGATAAAGCTCCCGTTTAGCCTCCGTCTTCTCCACTTTCTTTACGTTAGCTAGCAAGTCGGCTAAAGTGATACAGCCCGCTCGCGACCCCCGGAAAGAACAGAGAGAAAAAGCCTCGCGCACAACGCCGGGTGCCAAACACCATTACACCCGGAAGTAAATAAGCCTTTTTTTTAACCTAAGCTGTATTTTTCTTTCACTGCCATGTGATTCCAGGTCCGAGAGAAAAGTTTTATCTCGTTTTATTTTGGCTTTCACAGTATAAGGACCAACCGGTGATGTCGATACGTTGCCACCCCTTTGCACACCCCCCCCCAAGAGAGAGAGAGGGGCGACACCCACAATGAACAAAGACCATATGCAATATTTAGTCGTTTCTTTAAGAGAGAGACGCATTAATAAACAGTACTGTAAATGCACCAGTGAGTAGTGAGGATGCTATTGTCTGTTATATCTGGACAACTCAGATGTTTGAAGGTTGGCCTAAAAAAGCATTATAATATTGTAAAGTATATAATAAAATAACATTAATAATATTATGATTATTTATATGCATGTATACGTATATATTTTTCTTTTATATATATATATATTTGTATTTATTATTCCTAATTTCCTTTTTATTTTATTAAATTAATATTTTATTTTGTATTTATAATTTTGCTGTCATATATTGTTATTATATTCATTATGCATGACCATATACATGTATACATTTATTTATTTATTTTTTGCTTTGAAATTCTTTATTTATTACTACTTCATTTATTTTAATTAATTTTTGTATCATTACCATGTAGATATAAAAAACTGCATTTCAATTTAAGGACAACAATGGCATGTTTTTTTGTTTTGTTTTACCTATACTGCCAGTGCCAGAGTAGTATAAGTATATATGTATAAACCAAGTCAATAAATTTTACAACACTACATTTATGTAATCCCTTAAATTACTGTACAGATGTGGATGAATGATTGAATATAATTAAGTGTTAAATCAGACTCCAGTTCCACCTGGAGTAAATTCGCAAGCTACCCTGCAGTATACAAAGTCATTCAAACTAGCTGCACCTTTACCAGCTTTGAGAACACTTTCATGATCAATCATTATAAAACATATCATAATACATATTATTCTGAAATGGACCAATCTGCAGAATAACTACTTTTAATGTCGCTACTTTCACTATATTTTGATGAAAATACTTTTCTACTTTTACTTGAGGAACATTTTGAATGCAGGACTTTTACTGTAACAGAGTATTCCTACACTCTGGTACTCCTACTTTTAGTCAAGTACAAGATCTGAATACTTCTACTTTTACTCAAGTACATGATCTGAGTACTTCTACTTTTACTCAAGAACAAGATCTGAGTACTTCGACTTTCACTTAAGAACATGATCTGAGTACTTCCCCACCTCTGTTATAATGCAACGTAGTGAAACAAATTTGAGGTTGGATTAACTTGTCTGACGAGCTGCTGCGAGTTGATCATATATACGTCTGAAGTTGTAACACGTGTTTGTGTGCCTCTGGCTGCAGCTACCAGGATGTGTGTGTGTGTGTGTGTGTGTGTGTGTGTGTGTGTGTGTGTGTGTGTGTGTGTGTGTGTGTGTGTGTGTGTGCGTGCGTGCGTGCGTGCGTGCGTGCGTGTGTGCGTGTGTGTGTGTTTGTGTGCACAGTAACGTAAAATGGCTCTTCATTATCACTCTTAAAGGTCAAGGTGACTTTCATTTAGATAGTGGTTGTTTGTTTGCACGTGTCATAAACTTTGGCTATGCTTTTAGTTATAGTTTTAATCTAAATCCACGCAATTTGTTGTTTTTGCATTGTTGGGTACTGCAAAGCAATTAGTAACCTGCATTTATATTATGTAACAGTATATACTAGCCCGGCTAATCTCGTTTTTCAGTAATACAGTGAGCTTTTTGTTGTTTGAGGTGTCAAAGTAGCAACGTGCTCTAAACAGTCCCTGGAGCTCCTGTTCTGTGCGATATTGTCAGTATAAACGTATATAAATAACGTCTTCTGGTGTTTAAAACAAGTGTCAGCCGATGTGTACAAGGCAAGAGCGGCTTCTATTTATATCCATTTCATAGTTTCATATCCCAGCAGCGATGCAAATTCTTTGTTGCAAAACTTGTTCTAATAAAGGTTTGAATAATGATGCGCATGGGTATTATTCAGAAAGAAATTATGTTGTAGTATAAGTTTCTTTTTATTGGGCTTTCTTATCAAAATGCTCTTAGGGTATATACTGCTGTATGTCATGGGTTTTTATTATGATGCTTTTTTGGAGTGTGAAAAACAAACCAAACTGTACCTTGTTAAAAGAAAATGTATGCTTTTAATCAATAACATTCCTTGCACTATTTCTATTCAATTGTATTTGTATTTACTTGCACTATTTTAACTATTGTATTGTGTGTTGGAGGAGCCTGTGACCTAAGCTTTTCATTGATATGTCTACACTGTACAAATGACAATAAAATCATTGAATCTTGAATCCTTAAAGGTGGGTATGTCATTTTGGAGAAACCAGCTCGTGTGCGCTAGAATTTGAAAGTACACAACCGGAAAAAATCTGCCTCTTCCTTCAGACTTCCTTACAGAGCCCCTCCTCCAACACACACGGACGCGCACATGACCAACGAGGGCACGAGATAAGTTTGTGCACAGATGGAAGGCTGACAGGCAGGTAGGCCATCCAGTTATTTTAGCCGGGCCGGCTCAGATGATTGGTCGTGCTTTTTACAGCCCCACGGCTTCCACAAATGACATTTGTTTATGTATTTATTGTCAAAGCATTTAATATATTCATTGCTATCGGGATGTTAAGAGCATTCCATGGAATATAACAAAAAGTGTTTCTGAAATAAATTACCTATAGGCCTACCCCACCTTTAAGTAGCCTATTCATGACGTAAACAAAAGTTTAAAAAAAATGTATTTAACTGCGAATAAACAGCTTTAAAATAACACCCCAATGTAAAAACTCCTACACAATTAAAGTGGTATATTCCTTTCAATAACAGAGTAACTCCATCCTCCTGCTGCACAAGATTGATATCACAATGAGGAAGTTATTATCTTTTGTCTTGGTTTGAAAGGTAGATTAGGAGCAATTGTGTGTAGCCTATCCCAGAGTTTTACACCGCAGGAAAACGCCTTCCATCACCAATTGGCTTTTGACTCTGTGAGACAAAACTCATGTGTGAACTTTGCTGTGATGGTAATGTAGTGTACAAACGTGATTGACAGCCTCCTGATAAGTCGTTTTTATTTTAGGAGGGGGAGTTATTGTTTGTCATGTGATCTGCTGAGTTAAGGTTGTCCGTCTGGTTCCACTGCTAACAGGGTAGCAGGATGTTTTTTTTGCCTATGTTCACGTACAGGTCTGTATAGAAATAGAAACCTGTATTATTTTTTTGTTCACTCTGTGTTTTATTGGTAGCCTTGGGCTTATATTGTGTGTCATCCAGAGCTCAGTGCTAGGTGAAAACACACACAATGACTTCCATTTGATAATTACAAAGGTATCGGTTTTTATTGAATTGAAAATGAATCACTGTGTTTGGGTTTGTTGTAACAAAGAGAGAGTGAGAACTGGATCGTGCCCTCTATTAAAGGAGTGAGTGAGTCAGAAACAAGCGTAGAAATCAGACAGAGAGACAGACAGAGAGGAGCAGGAATTAATCCATAGACACAAAAAGGAGTTAGCATTTTACCACTTCTAGTTCCCTCTTCTCAAAAGTATTTTCGGTTGAGTTATAAAGTAAAAAGCCTGAAATAAAGTATGTTTCACGCCGAACATTAGCTGCCTTTAGCTTAGCGGTGGTGACGTGAAGTCATGTGACCGTGCTGTAGTTCCTTTATAGCCTAACATTAGCCGCCTTTAGCTTAGCGGTGGTGACGTGAAGTCATGTGACCGTGCTGTAGTTCCTTTATAGCCTAACATTAGCCACCTTTAGCTTAGCGGTGGTGATGTGAAGTCATGTGACCGTGCTGTAGTTCCTTTATAGCCTAACATTAGCTGGCCTTTAGCTTAGCGGTGGTGACGTGAAGTCATGTGACCGTGCTGTAGTTCCTTTATAGCCCAACATTAGCCGCCTTTAGCTTAGCGGTAGAGACGTGAAGTCATGTGACCGTGCTGTAGTTCCTTTATAGTCCAACATTAGCCGCCTTTAGCTTAGCGGTAGAGACGTGAAGTCATGTGACCGTGCTGTAGTTCCTTTGTAGCCCAACATTTGCTGCCTTTAGCTTAGTGGTGGTGATGTGAAGTCATGTGACCGTGC
>NW_011335600.1:0-19012 GCF_000735185.1 Notothenia coriiceps | reverse complement strand
TCAAACGGGATCGAAAGATACGTTTTCTCTCCCCATTGACTTCAATACATAATTTTTCCAAAATAAGGTCCCATGGGGCGGAAGTAGATGGGCGGGACTTCGCCTCTCCATTGTATTTGATATGCTAAGGGGCGGGACATCTCTAAGCTGTTGACCAATCACAACTAAGCTGGCCAGCTAACTAATCAGAGCTGACTGGGCACTGGTTTCAGACAGAGGGTGAAAGAGGTGCTGCAGTACAGGCGGTATGAGAAAAATAAAGAACTTTTTGAACATTAAAGGGGACCTATCTGGCAAAATGCACTTTGTGATGTCTTTTATGCATAAATATGTGTCCCCGGTGTGTCGGGGAACTCACGCAGCGTCAGAAAATAAAACCCTCTCTCTTTTCCTCCGTACCCAAATCTTTTAAAAAACGGATACAGATTTCCATCCGGACTGACGTGTCCATCCGAGGTGACGTCGGCGGACCCACAGAAAGTTGCTATCAGAAACAATGCCTGACGTGTTTTGGACGTCTTTGTTTACATTAGCAAGCCTCGCTAACACTCAGAGCTAACCTGTACTGAAGAGCACATGTGTTTAAAAAGCAGGAAATAAAAAAAGGAACCCACCTTGTGATAAACCTGCAAGAGAAAAAGCATTTGAGCTCCATACTATTTCAAAAATAATCCTTGACGTGGTTTAAACAACATGGCGTTTTATCACAACCGAATTTAACTTTATCTCTGGTAGAATTCTGATCAGGCATTAGCTCCGCCTTCTCTTATTTATTTATTTCAAGCTAAGGACCCAAAATCTGCGTTTCTCTAACAGGGCTTCAAAAGAGGGGTTTGAGCAACATGAGGCATGGCTACAATGGGTGATCTGTTTGGTATTTTGAAGAAAAAAACTTCACAGACATATATAGCATGATAGGTCCACTTTAAAGCATGGAAATATGTCACAGTAGAGGCACTAAATACAAACCTGAAAATGTGCAGAATAGGGCACCTTTAAGTTAAACTGAATAATTCAAAAGGGAGGAACCACACAACAAATGAATGAAAGGGTATTTCTACAGTAGAAAATGTCTGTAGAGTATCAAAACAATCACTCATGTCCGGATTTATGAACCCTGGGGAGGCCAATCAAATCTCCTGCTTCCGCTTGGAAAATCTGCTCTGAGATTGTAGGCCAGAGGCGGCCAAGGAGAAATCTTCTCCTGTATCTGGAATCTGTCTCCTAAAGACACTGATGGATTTGTCTCCATCTTCTTATTTATGCCAGGATGACATGTTGTCATTTCAGGCTAGCAGGTGGCTCTTTGTCTATGATGATCTATTGATTTTCTTCTCTTCTACTCTGGCTTGACTTTTTTCTCTCCCACTCGTTGCTGTTGTTCTCCCCTCATCAGAGCCTGGAGAGATGATGGTACAAACAGCTGCAGCCCACAAAGAGGTAAAATGGGAGGAAAGAAAGCTTGTGTAAATAGGATGTTCCACTTTTGACTTGCTGCTTAATTTGATGCAGAGGAACTGTTTGAAAAATATTTTCAGCTGTGGTTTTCCTCTATTACACATATACTGAGGACATCCACATACATGACCCTGATAAGATTCAAATGTTGGCTCTGCAAGAACACAGCACCAGGTACAGGTCACATATAGAAACACTGATCATCCAGAGAGTGAAACTGCACACTGAACAGCGGAAAGTTTACCTGAACTATTGTGAGACATCAACAAGTTAATAAAGAAAAGACAAAAACGTTTTGTCCAAACTTAAAGAGAGCTGTTCAAGGAGTATGTTGTGAAATTATATTACGATGTTATAATAATCCAGAATAAGGAACTCACATCAGTATAAAGTCAACTTTGTACGTAACAAGCTGGACATACTAATTGGTTGACCAATTATAACAAAGCCGACCAATAGGAGCAGACTGGGCTCTTGTTTCAGACAGAGGTTGAAAAGAGGTGCTGCCACACAGGAAGTATGATCAAATGAAAGCATTTGAGACACAAAATACAATTATGAAACCTGAAAATGAGCATAATAGAGCACCTAGAGTATAAAGCCACTAGCTCCTTTAGACTTTCCTAGCTCGAGCCACATATAACTCAGATGGAGACTATTAGTGAGAAATAGCACAGCTGTCACTCTTATTGTAATGTACACACCTCTCAATGTACAAACATCAACCAGTATGATGGATTTGCTCTTACCTGGAGGACCGTGTAGCTTTGCTTTCTTTACTGTAAAAGAGAATGAGAAAAACACAGATTAGTTACATGATAAATAGATTTGTTTTGTTTTTCTCGGTTTTTTTCTCTTGGTTAAATCTATATTAAGATGTTTTTTTCACCTGCACACATGCTGCCTATTACGCATTACCTTTTTAGCAGCTTTGTGTATCTTCTGTGCACTAAACTTAACTGATGTCAGTTAGAATAGCTGAAATGCGTCATGTGAAATGCTAAAGACATCATTTTAAATTTAGGGTAAAATGACATACACAGTTGCCAATATTGTTAACAGCTCAAAAATCATATCTGTATCCCTAACCAAATCAACCCGGTATCACGGCAAGACGTGAAGATGTGACGATTTACCATGCTGATGATGAATCATGCTGCAAAGGGACCAGGACGACTGATCCGTGTAAAGGAAAGAATGAATGGGGCCATGTATCGTGAGATTTTGAGTGACAACCTCCTTCCATCAGCAAGGGCATTGAAGATGAAACGTGGCTGGGTCTTTCAGCATGACAATGATCCCAAACACACCGCCCGGGCAACGAAGGAGTGGCTTCGTAAGAAGCATTTCAAGGTCCTGGAGTGGCCTAGCCAGTCTCCAGATCTCAACCCCATAGAAAATCTTTGGAGGGAGTTGAAAGTCTGTGTTGCCCAGCGACAGCCCCAAAACATCACTGCTCTAGAGGAGATCTGCATGGAGGAATGGGCCAAAATACCAGCAACAGTGTGTGAAAACCTTGTGAAGACTTACAGAAAACGTTTGACCTCTGTCATTGCCAACAAAGGGCATATAACAAAGTATTGCGATGAACTTTTGTTATTGACCAAATACTTATTTTCCACCATAATTTGCAAATAAATTCTTTAAAAATCAGACAATGTGATTTTCTGGATTTTTTTTCTCATTTTGTCTCTCATAGTTGAGGTATACCTAGGATGAAAATTACAGGCCCCTGTCATCTTTTTAAGTGGGAGAACTTGCACAATTGGTGGCTGACTAAATACTTTTTTGCCCCACTGTATATTTATATGTAAGACTTTACTGATATGCCACAATAATGTCACCTAATGTTATTGAGTTAAAATATCAATATTGTGGCTTTCCAAGTTAACATTGATTGATATGACTGCGATTAAATCAGCATATACTTCTGCCAGGGGATGCCACCCCTCAAAATCTCCTGCCACCCTCTTGCCACCCCATGAATATTTGTCTAGATCCGCCCCTGGTTACTGCCGTTCCCTTTCCATAGCTACTGATTCTCTTTGCTAGCAGGTTAGCTAGAGCAACATAGGCTACACTACAGTAAGCTGATCATATATTTCATGATGGCTGCACAATGACTGCTGGAACAGAGCCCTTGTTAATTGTATTAGTTCCACCTGTGCGTTTTGTTGTGATTACAAGATTTTGGGACTTTTAACAGGAAAACAAGGAAAAAAGTATACATATATTAAAACCAATGCACTTTGACGTGTATTGGTGCGGATATTATATTGTACTTTATTTTGCGACATATGTTTTATTAATATCTATAATTTCTATATATTGTGCGTAGCTACTAGTCTACATATAGTATACTTCCTATATTGTGGAGTCACTATAATGCTGCGCAACTTATTTGGACAGCTTCAATGCTGTCCAAGTAGCCTAATGTCATGTAGGACAGTGTATATATTTTTATAGTTTTAAATTTATTATCTAAATTTTCCTTTTTTTTGTTTAAATACTCTTTTACGGTACCTCTTCAGACTGTTCTTGTAACACTATGATGTAAAATTGCCCCTGGGAGTTTAAACTTATCAAATAACGAGAGGTTCTTTTGTGCGAAAACTCGGATTGGGTAACATTTTAGTTGCCTGCACACCATAACGAAATGTGAATGTGTTCTTGACAGTGTTACTCCAAAATGCTATCAATGTATGGTAAGCAACGCAAGTAGCATTTACTTTTTTTATATAGCAACAAGTCGTCAAAAGTGCATTACAACAAATAAGAAATATTGTAAAAAGGATATAAACAAAACTGTAGACAACAAACGAACAATAACCTCAACGATGAGATGACAGTGAGTTCTGGCACGATGTAGCACAAATTGTCTTGAAATGCCAAAGTTACGTGAAATGCCAGTGTGCTCGGCCTTAGGCTAAAAGGTGAGTCACAATGCAATTAACAATGTAATTAAGCCCCCAGGAGATGTGTGAAAGTCATTTTATTATGCAGCAGTATGACAATTATTGCCCTTTTGAGGTAATTTAGTTATTTAAATTAGGTTTAAATGCATACTCTCGCTGGGGGAGATCAATATGTTTATTCAATCAAAGTCCAAATTGTGAGATGAGATAAGAGAGAGTGACACAGGGAGGAAAAGATCGCTAACAGGTAATTTGTCTTATGCTGTCAGCACAGCTTGCCTTCTGTGTCACTCGTGCCAGCCTGGCGGAGGCACATTGGAAGCCCGACGGCCTCGTTGGTTCAGTGCCAATCGGGCTTTGACAATACGTTTGTGAATGGTCTGACACTGTGAAAGAGACAGTGATTTTACAGAGACTCACTGAGAAAAGAGCCTTAGAGAGAAACTGTTTTTTAAATATCTAACTTTATGGATATTTACAACCACTGTCTTCTTTAACTTAATTTTATTTTATGTTGAGCATTTTGTTCGAGTTTGAACCGAAACTCGTGGCTAAGGACGTTGTAACATATAAAGATCAACGATGATTTTGGGAAGTTAAATTACTCCCAACAAAAAGCCAGATAAAAAAATATATCTAGAGAGCCATCTTACTATACATCTAGTGTTAAAAACTAGGATCTAATAAAATAAAGGCAGTGGAAGATCTGGGGTAACTTGTTGGAACAATATATAAGGCAGTCACTGAGGTGTGCTAGGGTATGTACGTCTTTATGAACAATTAAAATGACTTAAAATAGCTGTCACTTTTGAGGTAGCTTGATATAAAGAGAGTTGCAGTAAGCCACTGCAATAAAAGCGTGTATCAAACGTTGCCAATGTTCCAAAGATAAAGAGATTATGTTTTGTGACTTTGTTAAATTTGGAAATAAAATCTAGCTGGATTAGAAAGATCTAGGAATGTCTGATTAAACAAATGTACCATTGTATCATCTATTTAAAGTGATTATTCATCACATCATGCTGACTAACAATGTTTCGAAGAAGGAGAATGTATAAAAGAAATATGAGATGGACAAGGAAGATCCCTGGAGGAACACCATAATGAATATCAAAATAAGAAGCTTTGAGCTAAAATAAGAAATCAGTATAAATCATCCAAGCACTACACTAGAGATATCAACAATCATAGATCGGTAGAATATAGATCAAAGTATATTCAAACAATTCCATGATCAACTGAATAGAATGTGTAAACATTGATTGGTAGATTGGGGAGAACAACATGAATTAGTCACGACATACACTTTAAAGTGACATATTTACTTTCTGTGATTTGTTTGGGTGTAAAACATGTTAAAAATCCCAGGGTGGTAAATAATTTTTTTTGGTTAAGTAGAGAGTAAGGCAGTGTTTCCCATACATTGATTCATTTGTGGCCGCCACAATTAAATATCGTCCCCCACAAATAGATCTCATAAAAATAAAAAATAGAATACATTTTCTATTTTTTTTTTTGGTGGTCAAATGCTGTGGTTTTCAAATTGTGAGGCGCGCCTGCCTGGGGGGGCACGAGAGAGCTTCAGGGGAGGCGCAGCGTGAGAAAAAGATTACGAGAAAAAGATGAGTAAAGTGTCACTTGCACACTTTTGGCTGTCTGTGGAGACAGAGTTCCCCCACCTCGCCAAAAAGGCTGTAAAAGTGCTCATTCCCTTCACCCCAGGGCCATCTGTGTGTTCTGGAGAATCACAGAACGGCCGGTCACCAGCGGGCCGTTTGCGGCCGGCTCGGTTTGCTGACGGCCGGCACCGCCCTTTATTTTGTATGTTTTTAAACGCCATCATTTAAGTAGCGCTGACAGGCGACAGAGGTCCCCCTCCCACATTGACAGTTCACTAGCGTGCTTTACCAATTTGTGTGGGCTGGGCTGGGTTTGATTCCAGGGATGATTTTTTGTCCCAGTCCGCCCCTGCCTCCACCTACCTGTGTGAGTGCGGGTTTTCCGCATTGACTTTGATCAAAGGCAAGTACCGATCAAGGCTGCAGCCAGAGGATGATCTGCGTTTAGGCATGTGCACACAGACATCAAAGTGGGCTTGAGCCCCTGCCATTTTTCTTCCTTCAGACAAAGTGCCCTTTTTTTTATAAATGAATATACATCTACTGCTGTTTGCGCACAGTTTTTCTTTCCAAAAATATATTGATTGAATACAAAATTAAAATACCAGGACGGGAGATTAGACTGTGAAGTTCCGTAGCTCTCTCTACCCTCTCTCCCTCCAAGTCTCCTGCACAGCGGTGCGGACATCGGCAGTCCCTTCAGACAGACGGGTAGCAGCACCTCCCTCTTTACTGTCCCATGTTATGCGGGCTTTTCTTGGCTTATTTTGAAGGTGAGTGGTGATGAACAAATTACTAAACTGCCAGTGCCTCGAGTTTACAGCTAATTAGCTAAAAGACAAAAACAAAAACAAATATAGTTAACTAAGGTAGGCTACTAGCTAATGGATAAGTTAGCTCAAGGTTTAGCTAAGGCAGTGGTTCTCAAACTTTTTCTGTCATTCCCCACTTTGAACAGGTGGGCCTTTTCAAGCCCCACCTGTCCCTCATCGCTTCAATAAAATGGTAGGCCAAGCTTAAAATTGCCAAATGTATCATTCTATAACAATATTTATATATCTATAACAAATAAAATCAGTTCAAAAACAGAGAAAATCAATAACAAATAACAGTTCAGAAATAAAGAAAATAAAAGTGCAATGGTGTCAATCCTTGCCTCAAATGGGATGAGTTCCAAAAATATAGAAAAAGGGCCTACTTTTAACAATTGTGTTATCAATGGTAGGCCAAGCTTAAAATTGTCAAATGTATTTAAATAACGTCAAGCTCTACATCTTATAACAAATAACATCAGTCAATAATAACAAATAAAATCAATAACAAATAACATCAGTCAATAATAACAAATAACATCAATAACAAATAACATCAGTTCAAAATAGAGAAAAATCAATAACAAATCAATACATTCATACATTCAGGAAACACATTCAGCAATGCAAATTACCAATTGAATGAATGAGTCTCATCACTGGATTATTAGTGACTGCAATGAGCCTGTTTTGCACTACACATTTTCAAAACGTGTTTGCAGGTTTGATAATGCCACTCTCAAGTCGTGCTCAATGTTGAGCCTAGATCTGTATTTTATTTTCAGTGTTGCAACAGCTGAAAAGTCCATTTCACAGAGATAAGATGTGGCGAAGGGAAGAAGAATGTGCACAGCTCTCTGCCCAATGGTTTCAGTTGTGTGTGTGTGTGAGCAGGCTCAGATTGGCCATCGGGAGATTTGGGACTTTTCCCGGTGGGCCGCTGGCGTTGGTGGGCTGCTGCCTTCGGTGGGCCACTGGCTCTGGCATAGGTGGTCCGTGGACTTTCGCGGTTATAATTTGTACCCTTTTTAATTCAGTAGGCATGGTATTAGTCAGAACAGCTCATTTGTGTAAAGATGTATGTTTTTTTCAAACCGACAATTTTATTGGGCCCTATTGTACTTTTGGGGGTTTTCCCTTTCCTGTAGTATGTTATATAGGCTAAAATCTGAAATGTCCCTCCAAAGGGAGTTGCGTTTTATATGCTATATGGTTCTGTACATGTTACTTGTAAACACAATTGGGTATCCATAATGGAACATACTTTAATGGCAGGTTGCAGTTGTTCTGTTATAGAAAATAGCACAAAAGTCAGTGTCACATTTCAGTGGTAGCAGAGGTCAGCATCCCTCTGGGCCACACTGATGGCGAGCCTGATCAGGGCTGTACAGCAAGCCACATATCAGACACGTGTCCCTCAGAGTGATTGTATGAGAGGATGCGTGCTGCGGGCGCCCGAGCGTTTGGCCGGTGGGATAATCTCCCCGAGCTAATGCCTTAAGCAGGGCTGAAATCTACCAAAACCTGCTGTATTGTACTGAAGATGAATAACAAGGATATCTGACCACGTGGGGAAGCAAAAACAATGTTTGAGAATTAAGAGCAGTTCACTTTTGACCTTATGGAGCACCCATGGCCTTTTTTTTTTAGCTCACACATAAAGTTAAGATATTGAGGAAAGATTACTAATGATAATTCATCGATTGAATGCCTGTTGCTGAAGAGATGTACAGTATGAGATTATGTCATACACAGATGTGTATTGTCAGTGTATGCTACATATTGTCAATTATGTCGCTTTTTTTACATGAAGATTTGAGGTTTTATTGGTCAACATTTCGATAAGATTTCTATTTCAGACAGTCAAACAACAGAATGTAAGAACCACTATGGGATCATCAATCAGCTTGGTCCTACTGCAGAGACAAAGCTTAAACACACACACACACTTTTTTTCCCCCATGAGGAAGTGAAAATGTTTTAAAGGTCAAATTCAGTTATATTACAACTACGGCCTTATTTTAGTTTTCCTGGCTATCAGTTCTATCATTCATTATAACCTTGTACTCAGTAAAGTACTTTGAAAAGTCACTGGTCAAGAAACAAAAACGTTTATTCTGCAATACAGTGTGATCCTCCCATATCTTCGATGTCTTCTATGGTTTTTCTTGCATGTTATGCCATATTTGTGCCAAATGAGCATCTGGTCAATTTATTTGTGTCCAAACACAAATGTTTGCCTGTGCAAAATATATGCAAACACAATAGTAAAACATCGGCCACCACTTTCGGCAGATGTCATCTCACTGACAGTCACCATGGACAAAATTGAGCGATACCAATGATTAACAAATAAATCGGTGCAACGGCAACCCATGTAAACATTCTACACGAGGCTAGGAGTCATCAACATAGACTGTAATTATAGCCTGACATTGAAGAAATAATCATAGTTGACTAATTATATTACAATGGCATAATGATTACATGTCACTTCCACTGTGTTAAATCGAAGCTCCGACTGCGACAACTTAATGGCCGCTCTAGTGGCTCTGGTTTGATCTCTTTGAAGTGATGTTTGAAAGTGTAGCTTTGAAGCTAAAGGGCAGAAATAACCCTTCAGAGGTGAATTAAAGATGTTTTTTAGCCTCTGAAGCCTCACATCCTTGCAGTGAGATAACACACAAGCTTGTTTATTGGGGGACTACCTTGCTGAAACCAGTAAGAGTCATGAGAGCGGTTGAGCATTTCACTGATTCACCAGTTTTTTCCCAGAAAGGTTTGTTTTAATGATCAAATATTTGTGCAATTGCTATTGAACAAGGCAAACCAGTTGAATCTCTTTGCAGGAGCGACTTATAATTAATGAGCTGAAGAGCAGCTACTGTAAGGCTGATAAGAATGTCCTGAGGCTTGCAGTTATTTTGGTCAAACAATAGCGTTTTTAACAATTTTAACACGATGATGGCGTTATATGAAAAATGTAATGGACCGCCAAAGTTATAAGTGAGTATCCATTGGGGATATTAAATGTCTGAACTAAATATCATGGTTATTAATCCAGTAGCTGTTGAGACATTTTACTCAACAGCACATGTTTGAACCCCATAGTTAAACAAAAGAAACGTCAGGGGATCACTAAAATTGGTAGGGTTCATCATCTGGGGACCATGAATGGCTCTACCAAATGTTGGGCCAATCCACCCAGTTGTCCCATGGCTGATATTTCAATCCATGGAGCCATGCCATAAAATTGATAACACTATACTCCCCTTTGCACCTATATAAAATATGTAAACAAGCTGAATAAAATAATCTATCAACATTTGTCTTTATTGGTAAAGGTCCTGTCACACTGTCCCGAAATTGACACCAGATGGACACACGAATATGGAATTGTGAATTTTGCACAAAGATGGCCCCGAAGTTGGTCAACAGCCAAGCAACAGCCGAAGCAAGTATGATGCCTACTGAAGGCCACACGATGGCACCCGAACTACACACGAAAATATTGTCGTAGACTTTACTGATGATTTAGAATGTATCCAGACTCAACGTAAGAGCTTGTGCCTCTTTGGGGGGTGCTAACATTTAAACATACACTTTATTCTCTACTTTCTCCGTCTTTATGATTAGAAGATATTACTTATCTCCGTCATGTTGTTTCCATAGCAACAACAACTTCCTGTCAACAGCGTAAACTCGCCTTCAAAATAAAAGCATTTAAACAAAACAGGAAGTTAAATTACATTTAAGACATACAACTGCAACGAAAGTAACAAAAACAATGTAATATCCTTTTCAGTTTCACAGAACACAAATTGGGTTATTTACATAATATGTTCACATGATTTTGTTGTGCAATAAATGCAATCTCGATGTCATCGTACTATAAAACGATGGCTACACGACGGCATTGCGAGGGCTTCACTTAGTCGTGTTGCCTTCCTAAGACAATCGGGCAGCTCCTTGTTTCCTTCGTATTCTCTTCGTGAGGCGAAAAATGCCCGATGGCACCGATGATCACACGAAGTAAAGACGAAGATGAAACAATTTGACAAGATGCCCTCACGCTGGCCTTACAAAGGGCAAAATGGACACACAAATTCAACACGAAAATGAACCTTCGCAAGGTCCTTCAGCAATTTTTTGGCATGCGAAAGATTTTGCCATCGCTCACGAAGTTGCTGCCGGAGCCTGAGAAATTCCACCGGCGGTCATACAATGGCTTAAGATGCCCTCACAAATGGCCCGATGTTGTTACGATCAGAGCCGAATTTGAACATTTCCTTTATCATGTGTCCATCTGGTGTCAATTTCGGGACAGTGTGACAGGGGCTTAAGTGGTTGCAACCGTTGAGTTTTTGGGCAGTTACTAAATCCCTACCAGCTGTTCTGACCCTTAATCTCTTGATTTCTACGTCAGTATGTGTGCAAAGGAAACAGAATTTCCCTGCAGGTCTTAATAAGGTAAAACATTACTTATCAAGCATCAATTTAATCTTGTTCTTCACTCATTTATTGAACGGGGGCAGCAGACCTGAAAGGCTCAGCAAGCAGACAGGCGTGGACATGATCATTGCCATTACAAGAGGCCAGACAGTGGGTCTATTTTTAGCTCCGGTCCTTCGACTCATAGTGGATTTGGGAGTGTGGAGGCTGTCAACCTGGTGGCCATGTCATTAACACCCTCTCACTTCCATTAAACAACAGCCCCTGCAGACCTCGCCAACCTGATAGATACAACTGCTGTGGATCTGTCTATGTGTCTGTACATGTATGTGTGTGTTGGTCAATCTATAAAAGAACTGAGGTGTGTTTGATGTGATATATGAACCCCAGGGCTATTCAATTACACATTCAGTTGGGCCAGATTTTATAACTACAAAGTTCAGCTGGGCCAGACATTCAGCGGCCTGTAAAAAGCGGGTAGTGACACATTTTAAACCAACACATATTAATGCGATGAAAAACATGCAATTTTTATTCATTGTTCATCTAACAAAGGTAGGTCAAAAAGTGCATAAAAACACAACAAATTAGCATTAATTTAACAGAATCTGAAAAAAAGTGCACAGTTGTAGCATTACATTTGTGTGCTTTAGAAGTCAAATATTCAGTTTATTTTTTTTGAACCAGGCACATCACAAAGTGCATTTACTGAATACAATAATAGCAGTCTTAATAAATGTCCTCACATACAAAAAAAACAGCTAAAGAGCTCCAATGCAACACAAAGAGTTAGTACTGTAGCAATACTATTTTTTCACTTTTCAAGTAATAACAAAAAAATCATACGTTTTGGTCACATTTGACCCAGACACATTAAAAAGTGCATTTAAATTAATACAGAAAGAACTGTCAAACCCTTCAGTGCACAAACCCATAACAAGGGATACGGGTAACTATATGAATGTATACTACACTACACGTCTACTATAGTAAACTAGGTGCTTACTATCACCTCATTTGTGATTTGTCATCGCTGACTTTCTCAATGGGAGAAGGGACATTTTTTGTTTTGAACAAGAGCAGTGATTTTTGGCTCATAGGATGTCAATGCAATCCTAAGACATTGGTGAAGAGTGCTGTCAGTCAGGGAGCAGCGAGTGCTACTTTTGATTGAGTTCATGTGTGAAAAGCTTGATTCACATGTGTATGTTGATCCAAACATACTGAGCACACAGATCGCTACTTTCCGTTAGTGCGCTGCATGTCAATAAGTTCCAGTGTATATTTCCCCTTGTCGATGCAGGGGACCACTTCCTTTGCTCTGGTTGATACGTCCCCCTCTATTGCAACAGTGAAGGGGTCTCTAGCAAAGCCCATCATCACCTCTGTGGGCAGAGCAAGTCCATCCAATCGACCGGCAAAGTTCTCTTTCAACCTCGCAATGAAATCTGTCATCACATCCGTGATTTGTGCCGGAGATGTGATGTGTTTGTGGAGCGTCGGAAAATGCAGCATCCGACCCTTGCTCAAGTCGGTCGCGAAAAGGTCCAGCTTGACTTGGATCTGCTCCACAAGATCAATGACCGTTTTGTCTCTGTTTAGGCTTCAGAGTTGAGAGAGACATGTTTTAGAGTTGCTATCATAGGACCACCGTTACTAGCACCACTAGATGCACTTTCAAAAAACGTGCTGCGTTGTGGTTTGGTGGTTTCTATGCAACGCGGAGTGTTGCGTTCATGGTCTGTACCAATGTAGGAATTTGGCTATGGGAGGCTGGGCCACTCGGGAGTTGGTTCTGGGCCGCATCTGGCCCGCGGGCCGCCAGTTGAATAGGCCTGTGCTACCCTATATCAGACAAATGATGCCTCCAAGAAGCCATGAGCAATCAAGGCATGTCTTGAAATGGAAAATCAGACCTGAATGGTGATGGATGAAATTATTGTAGATACATTGGTATTGAAATATATGGCAGAGAATCACTAAGGTAGATTGGCAGTATAAAAATAAAGGGATATGTCAGTGGTGATTTATTAACAGTAACACCCTGACAAATGTATTTTGCAGTAGTAAAATGTCCTGCTCAGTACAAATCTTGGTCACAAAGAGTTTTCTGTTATGTGTTGTTTTTTAAACGTATTACCACTCAGCAGCTGTTTATCTTTGATAACCAATCAAGATGCATTTTACATCCGTATCTGTTGAATATGTCATAATTGTATCCTATGAGTACAGTGACCGACCCATGCAAACATGCTAAAACGGACCAAAACACTTACATTAGGAGAAATATACTGCAGTTAACAAACGATGTAAATATAAAAAGATAGAGTTTGTCCAGTTACAGTATGGTTAATTATAAGTCGGAATTTTATATTTCTGAAAATGTTAGGTACCTCGTGTCCAATTGTGGGTACTGTCTTTAGTTGCTTGTAGAAGTCTAAAATCGCAATCTTGTAAAATTACACATCTAAATTGTTTTCCTTTTTTATTCATTATGGCCTTTGGACTTGCTAGATTCTTTGTTAGCTTTCATTTAATTATTGTTTATACAGTCATTCATCCATTTGTGTCCTAAACATTAAGGATTGTATGGTAATAAAGACTGGAATGGCAATCAGGCATCTTTTCCTGATTATTTTCTTCCATCATAGTGTCTTAGGGTGGTTCGTTATATTAAACAGTGGCATGTTAATCTCACATCACTCTGCATAATCACAAATTAACAGAGATTTTTTCCCCCTGCTGTGTCCCTGCTTCACTGCAATAATGAGCCAATTATTGACACCACACGGCTTAAAGACAAAAAAAAGGGGGCTTGGATGGATGAGGATTCTTTGATGACATCACAACAGACGTATATACTCGGTAACAACAGGGATATTTGTTATTATGCTTTCATTAGTTTGACGAACCACAATTGATTTGTTGCCCTCTGCAAGTCATTTTCTATGAGGAAATAACGTTGCAGTGAGTTACACTTCATCAGTACTGTATTTCTGGTTTACCACAGCTCAATGGATTAACAAAACAATTGTTAACATTTTCTATACAAATGAACAACTCTTAAAATAGATTAAAAAAATTCATCTTATATTAAAAGGGGCCCTATTGTGCTTTTTCGGGTTTTCCCTTTCAAGTAGTTTGTTATACAGGTTTTTGTGCATGTAAATGGTCTGCAAAGGCTAGAATCCCAAAGTACCCTTTAGAGAGAGTTTCTCTCCCACACACTCCCCACACACCCCCCCCCTGCCTGAAAGCCTCGATAGGACTCCTTACATTGTACTTGATAGGCTAAGGGGTGGGACATCTTTAAGCTGTTGACCAATCACAAATCAGAGCAGACTGGGCTCTGGTTTCAGACAGAGGGTGAAAAGAGGTACTGCAGCACAGGCAGTATGAGAAAGATAAAGAGCTTTTTGAACATTAAAGCATGGAGACACGTCATAGAAGAGGCACAAAATACAAATATGAACCTGAAAATGAGCATAATATTTACTAATATTTAATAATATTTGAGATGTTACGTTAACTCTCCCTCAGAGAAAAGAACCACAGCACTGCCTTGAGCTAAAATCTAACGTCAGTATGCTTACCCATTCCAAATGAAAATACTAACATGCTAATGTTAAGCAGAGTATACCATTGTCGCCATATATAGTTTAGTGTAAGCATACTAACACTACCAACATTTCTTACAAAGGCCTTTAATCTCCATTTGTCATTATTTTTCTACAAGTATTCATTGGATTTTTCATTTTAATAATTATTTTTAAGATTAATTCATTACTTTTCTGCATTCTTCTATTTGTATTTTATTTGATTCTTGACAATTTTATTGTTGTCAATTTAGTGCAGCTTAATTTTTCTTTTCTTTTTTATGTAAACCACTTGTGACGCAGAATTCTATGAAAGGTACTATATAAATAAATAAAGTTGAGATTAAATCAGCATATAGTTGCCCGACTGGTTTTCTTTTGACCACCTATGAAGGAAAGTCAGGAAAAGTGGCAGCAGCAAAGATTGAGAGTAAAGAGAGGGTGTAAGAGGCAGGTCTAATACCAGGAAGTGGCATTATCAGGGAGAGGAGGGCATGAGAAGAAGGAAATGAAGTCCCTGTACTATGTGACACACAGCCTTACACACACAAGTATAAACACACGCAGTACACACAGGACAGCAAAAAGCAGCAGATGGCCAGGGGATTATTCCCTCTCTAACCCTACCCCCCCCCCTCTCTGCCCAGACAGGCTGCTGAAGCTTTACTTGTGTCCCGTCATTCCAGCACAGTTTCCCGGTGTGTTCACGGACATCATCTGTCCTTACCTACAGTCCTTAACATTTGGTGGCCAACAACATGCTTTCAGTTAGCCCTTTTATCCAGCATTGTATAATATAAAATTACTATGATTTACATATTCCCAAATGTGACACAATTCTACAATCCCTGACATGACCAAAAGTCTACTTGCATTTATTTTTATCTCATTATTGCATTTTCTTTCTGCCATTTCTACACAAGAGCCTGACTTAACACTCTGCAACTTATTCAATAGCATTACTGTATGCATTTATTCTACTGCTAATTGCCATCTAGAAATAGCCGAGTGTGGGACTGACAGAGCTGTCAGGAGACTGTGTCCTCCTTCCATACTCGGCTTTTCATTCTGCAGCCTTTCACTCTCTCCAGAGGACTGGCAAACAACATGCAGGCGCTGAGGGCCCTCCACACAACAAGAAATAAAGAAGAGTATCAAGACTCTCAAGAAACAAGGAGGCCACTCTTCTGGTTTGATGGCATTTCCCTCAATGAGATGGACAATCTAGGTTCCTTTAAATCACGGAGAGTACAACTGTCAAGTCTGGGATAAAAAAAGAAACTCTAATTTGTTCAGACAGGTTACCAGCTGGGTGAGAGCTCCTAAAAAAATATAACTTAACTTCATATTATGTAAAATGGCAAGACAGAAAAACAGTACTTATGGTGGTAAGGAATTATTGTTATGATATTGGATGACTATTAAGGCTTTCATAAATGGCGTACACATATCTTTAATAAATAATAATCAGTAGTAAAAAGGCTAAAATAGAACAATTAAAGAAGTCAAGTCACACACTGTATTGCAGGTTTTAAAACTAGGAAAAGACCACCATAATATGATATTTAAAATCTAAGACGATTTCTAGTCACGATGTTGATAACATCTGGGTAGATTGCCCAACCATCCGACAAAGGTCCCATTGCCTTAAGTTCATTCCCAAAGTAGTACGTTCAATACTTTGGTACCAAGTCGATGCAAAAATTCAGAAAACGTGACAGACCTTTTTATCCAACCAATGTTTCGAAAGTTGGTTACTTTTCACCAAGAAGGTGGTCATATTTTTTTATGGGAATTATAACATGCAGGGCATAAAGGACCTGAGTTTTGCTAGGAGAATGAATGTGAGCACTGCTGTCAAAGAAGCTTTGGAAAAACATCCACCAAACCTGATCTACCTAAGTAAAAAAATTTGAAGAATGTACCATTTTAGGAGATTTCTGAACAAATGATCTCCATTTTAAGTCTAACTTTATCTTAAACTAAAAGTCTGAATAGGTTGTTTTGCTACAGGTGAACATTTGTCTGTTACAAATCAAAACCCAGAAGAAGCCACACAATACTTTGATGTAGATATGGAAATGATGATTAAGTGTAGTGTATTACCTAACAGAGGGATGGAACACTGTAATGACGCACGGCTGAACAATAACAGACCAAGTTGAACAAAGGTGAATGGTTTGGCCTGGGTAAGCACTGTAACAGGAAGCGTAGTAGTGAATCAATGAATTACATTTTACGCTATTACAGAACTGAAAGAGAGACTAGCAAATAAATGTATGCCACCTTTGGTATCCTCGAGCTGGGTTGATGCTGTATTTTATGTTTAATTGACACATTTGTAAGCAGATATCTTCTGTATTAATTTCAAGAGTTGTAAAGTACCACGTTTCAGTTTTTTTTCAATGTTGGGCCGTTGAAAGTCCCTTTGAAGACGTCAAATGTTCTCCAGATTGTGAGATATTTGGGGTTACGTTTGTTGCTAAAGGACGCCTCAAAATGTGGACAGAAAAAGCAGAGAATTGAATCACGAAAACAAACAATTGCTGAGCAGCCCGCTCTACATACTGAGCTACAGCTGCCTTGATTTTCTTGTTCCCGGTATGACAATGAAATGCTGAAAAACACAAAAACGTTTACCGATTTTGGAGAAGGAAAGGCAGTCTTGGAATGGAAACCATATTTCCTCAAGACTAAAGTTACACTGGAACGTCTTGTACATTCTTAAATGTAACTAAATACAACCTTACCACTCAAGAGTGTGTACACTTTTACTGATACAGGTGAACACACTATCAAAATGTGCAATTTTTTTTTATTCCACTTGGCTAAGCCCACTGGAACCCAGCTGTGCTTTACCCCCTCCGTCCCTCACCCCTATCTCATCATTCTATAATACGCGAGTAAGGTGGTGGTGGCGGCCCTGCAGCCACACACCCGAGATGAGAAATGGTAAAAAACGATCATTGAGAAACAATACGCCAGTGGCTGAGAGTTAGAGATAGGCAAGCAATAGTTTGACGGTGTAAAAATCAATCAGCATGTCTGTAAAAGAAGGGCAATTTGCAATCAGGAGAGACGCCAAAACCGTAAATAAACAGGTGGTGCAAACTTTCTTGAAATGCACTTTATCCGTCAGAATACATGTGCTTGTTGCCAGCAGCTACTTGTTTCTTTTCAGTTTCAGCTTCACTTGAACAGCTGCAGACCAAGTGACTCCCCTGAGGGCACCTGGGCAGCACTTGTGGCAGGAGGAAGCAATATCAAATTCAATTTTACCTCACTTCCACTAAGGAACCAATATCTCTCCTCTCCAACAAGATCAAGTGCATTACATTAAAGTGCAAATCCATTTGTTTTTTATATGAGCTGATGTTTAAATAGCTGAGGAATAAGGCACATACATTTATTTAGCCAATATTGGATAAAAAAAGAAACATTTTCACCAACTTCACTAAACATCGGTAGCTTTTAATTATTTTTAAAAAACATGCTGCAAATAAAAAACTCTGCAAGAAGCTCAATACACAATGGAAACCGGGACACTAAAAAGTGATGCACGGCACGCTTGTTGACTTATAAAAGGTGGTCAACTGTCACTGGAAACTAAACTATACATTTTATTGGCTCATTTTAACAATGTGATCATGATTCCTTCAGATATTATTGCGGAACTGCTGTAAGCTTGCTAGCTAACGTAGCTAACCTAGTCATTTCAAATATAACAGCGCACCATGCTCACCCTGCGTTTCATCAAGTTGGTGAAGATGTTTTTTGGCACATTTGTTTTTTTATCTCCATCGTTTTTGAAAGTCCAGTGCATTTCTCCTAATGGAAATGTTAAAGGTGACCTATCATGCAAAATGCACTTTTGTACGTCTTTTATACATGAATATGTGTCCCCGGTGTTCCAGGGAACTCACCAAGTGTCAGAAAACACAACCCTCTCTATTTTCCTCTATACCCAAATCTCTTAAAAAGGGGCTGCAACGGATCTGGTACAGACTGATCCAGATTTGAACACTTCTATGACGTCACAGAAGTGGCGCTACGGCTATTGGGCCAACTCCACCAATCAGGAGGAGACAGCCACGGACATTGCCGTTCGAAAGCACTGGAGACGCTGTAGTACATATGCCAGGCCTGTAGATGGTGCTGTT
>NW_011335599.1:0-3314 GCF_000735185.1 Notothenia coriiceps | reverse complement strand
GGGAAATGCCAGCCCATGGCCTCAGCTGTATGTGCTGCAGGGGGGTGGATGCACCTCGCACAACTCACCCAGGAACGAAAGCTAGCTCCGGTCCTTTTCCTGTTAGGGAAACTGTGGACTCGATGTCCTGACAGGCTGGAGTTTGTGCAATCTGTACAAACACAATAGCTCACCATGATTACAAATGATGAAATGCAATGTAAAATGACCAAAGAAATAACAGCTGAGCTCACTAAATTACAACCACTCGAACCAACTACCAACTACTACCGTGAATTGGGCAGAGAAGGAGTCCGAGAAAGTTGCTCCCTTATGTGACGGAATATGAGGCGTTTGACGTATAACGTTAACAAACAAAACGGCTACTTCCCCCTCTGAATTCCTGCTCTTATGTCTCATGAAACATATAAAATCCTGTATTAACTTTGTATTAATTGTAAATTCCAGGCAAGGTTAAGCTAAGCATAAATGTAGTAAAAAAAAAAACCTGCAAGCTGCTCTTTAACACCTATGCAACTTCTGGTCACGTGGAATTGGCCGTTGTCGTGGTAACTGTAAACAGCAGAGCGCACACACCGGGACAAAGGAGTCAGAAACATGTCGGATGTCGGTTCTGATGAGTTTGATGATGAACGCGGGAAACTCGGGGTGAGTTTATTGTCTGTCTGTGAGTGAGTCAGACATCTTTGCTTTGTTGTAAATAATTACGCTGGCTGAAGCTAACGTTAGCATTAGCAGGCTACAGACTGTGTGATCCGCTCTGCCGTGTCCCCGCAGGAGTATGACGGCGGGAGGAACGGAGCCGGAGAGAGGCACGGAGCCGGGAGAGCCGTCCTGCCCAACGGGGACGTGTATCAGGGCGGGTACGAGAGCGGCAGGAGGCACGGACAGGTAGGAGTAAGACCCCAACGGTAGAAAAACGTTCCTAACCTTAAAATAGCTTCTAACTTAGAACCTATGTTCAGGTTAGGAAAACGTTTTTAGAACTTAGAACTCCTAAGTTCTAGCCGTTTATTGTTCTTCTAAATATGTAACTGCTGTTTAGCTAGGATTCCTCATACATGTTCATATTAAGGACATCACTGGGCCAAGGTCCGTCAAAGATTTAAAATGGTATATATATATGCAATTGGAAGATAAGATTGTTGTAGTAGACGACCACCGATTGTCAATACTGATATTTATCTTTGTCAATTATATTTCTTTATTTAATTATAATACATCTTGTTTATCATCATGAATATAGAAAGTAAACATAGTAGTCCCTTTAACTCATTAAGCACCCAAAGTTAAAGTGAATAACAGGAGTAATAATTTCTAAAATAAATGTTTTTGACAAATAGATTGCACATTTTACAGTGTTGTCCTGACAACGTGCATAGACAGGTCAGTCACCATCAGCTTCAAACGGCCAGTCCTGCAACAGAGGCCATGTGGCAGGCCGTGGCAAAGCGTCTGTTTCTGAATGTACCTGCCACGTTCTTGCAAGACAAATGTCTCTTTGACAATTCATCTTGACTCTAGGGGACATATTGCTTCAAGAATGGGGCGAGATATGTTGGAGACTATTACCAGAACATGAAACATGGACACGGCACCTTCTACTATCCCGATGGCTCTAAATATGAAGGTACAAGAATCATATTATTTTTGGGATAGTTGCCAACTTCTGCATTCCATCAGTGTGTGTCCGTTTACAGTTTTGTGAAGATTATACTATTTTTCAGCTGGCAACTTTGTGTGTGTTAGGTTTGTGGGTTGAGGACCTGAGGCAGGGTCATGGTCTCTACACCTACCCCAATGGAGATGCTTATGAGGGGGAGTGGCTTCATCATATGAGGTATATCTACATTTTGTGAAAGCACACAATTCTCTGTGCCATCTGGATTTAAAAGCCAGCTTGGTTTTCCATTATCTAACCTCTGTGGTGTAATTTAGTGAACAACATTTACTCAAGTAAGATTTTGGGGTACTTATATTTTACTTACTGTAGGTATTTTATTTTATGCTACTTTATACTTCTACTCCAATGCTTTTTGGAAGCCAATATTATATTTTTTTACTCTATTGCATTTATTTGACAAAATGAGTTACTGTACAGATTCAGATCATTAGCTTAAACAACATTTAAATAAACTATGGTATAAAAGTATAGGTTAAGATATACAGCAGCAGTAGATAAAAGTAGCACAACCTTTACCAGCATTCAAAAAGTAATCCAGTTATTTAATAAAAATGATTCTAACATGGGACATTACGCACAATGACTACTTTTACTTTTGGTACTTTAAGTATATTTGAATGCCGATACTTTTGTTATTTTACCTAAGTAAGATTTGAAATGCAGGACTTTAATTGTTTGTAAACAGATTATTTTTACACTGTAGTATTTCTAGTAGGAGTACTCCTTACAACACTGTCTACACTCAATGATTAAGACCTTTGCTAAATCACTGCTGTAGACAACTATATGTTATTTCAACAGCCTGACAAAGTGATTTCAATAAACAGGATGTATATTTATTTTCAACCAAAACTAAGTTTCAATATCGACACCTTTTTACCTGAACATTACCAAACCCATTCTAAATACCGTTAATAGCATTTCAGAACTGCTGACATCCTTGGTCTCATGTGATTGCTAGGCATGGCCAGGGCATTTACAACTACCAGGAAACTGTCTCCAAGTACAAGGGCTCATGGGTAAATGGCAAGATGGAGTCAGCTGGGGAGTATATCCACTCTAACAACAGATACATGGGTAACTTTGTCAACAATAATGTAAGTTTTACTTTAATACCTCACAAAATGCTTATACAATGTTTTAACAAAATGTTATTCACCAACTAAAGTGTACATACCACATTAAACACATACACAACACAACAGTGGCGAGCCGTAGCTTTTATACCAAGGCCCCATTCCCTCAAAAAAAAAGATTTATTACGTTACAGCCTTTAAGTCTATGGTCACAGCGTATACTTCAGCGGAATATCAAAACAACGGCCCGGGGTGCAAAGCGCATCAATGACAGTGACCCTCTGCCACACAAAACAACACCATTTATATAAACACCTATCATGACAGGGCACCCACAGCCAAGTAACAATTACAAATGAATTAAGTAGGCACGGCGGCCCGTGGATATTATCCGGCTGAACAAAACGTGCATTTATCTAACAGGTTCGTTTTCCACAGACCTTATTTTGAGCTATTTTCCAAAATCCTATGGAGAAATCTCATTGCTTTTTTGTCGAGGGAACTCGAGCGCAGCTTACTTCCGGGTTTTAGGACGCGTCACTGCACCACGATAT
>NW_011335598.1:0-2107 GCF_000735185.1 Notothenia coriiceps | reverse complement strand
CTCCTGAAAGACTGAGCGGCTCTGATAGCCTCAGCTCAGTGAGGTAAAGGCACACCTTTATATGATCATTATAGCTATAAAAAAAATAAGAGAATATGAAAAACAGGTATAAAATACTATATGACAGTAAAAGTTGTTAATAATAAACAAGAATACAGTTTGAAGGGGGGGGGCTGGGGGGGGCGCCAGCTAAAATCTTGCCTAGGGCAGCAAATTGGTCAGGGCCGGCCCTGATGTCAGCAAAGTTCATATAACGGTATTAGGTTAGTTGAACCTAATCTTTTTAAAGTTAAACTCAACACTTTTCTTTGAGCTCCACATATCTAAATGTATAACGTGTGTTTCACCTCCGTTCCCTCCTGTTTGCTGCAGTATGGCAGCAGCGGTCAGGATGGGATCCTCTGTGATCAGATAGTAGTCCTGATGGTGTCCGCTGACCGGGCGCAGGGTGTGGAGCTGCCTACTCTCAGCGGAGGGGAACTGAACGTGGAAACTCTGTTTCTCTGAGGGATCCTCCATGTAGTCTGAGAAGCCTTCTGAGGAAACAAGGTCAAACTATTTAGGATAATACTATGACAAGGAACAATGTTTAGGCAGTGATAATATTAGTATGTACACTAGCCAAAGGTTGCATTAGACATATTTACATTATTACCTTTGTTGACTGGAAGCTGGCAGTAAGAGGGTATTGTGCAGGGGGGGGGTGAAGAACTGAAGTCAAACTCATTCTCTAGAATCAAAGAGATGTACAAGAAAACATTGTGTTGTATTCCAGCATCATTGACATGGACTGGAGAAATATGATAAAGAATGTGTGTGTGTTTGTGCCTATACAGTCGATACACGCAGACTGCCCAAACATTTGTGTTTGTGGTGACTCACAGTGATGCAACCATACAAATAGAGCTACAACTAACAATTATTGTCAGTATGGACTGAGTGTTGAAGGTTTTAATTTGATATAGAACATTGAACATCTGATCTCCATACGATTTTAGATGTATTTATTGATTATCAAAAGAAGTTGCCGATTTACTTTATTGATCCAATTTTGGATTTCTTCCCGCCACAGCAGCATGTTAACAAGGCATTACACATAATGTGGAAATGATAAAGATGTGAGGTTCAATCAAATGTAGAATCATGTCTTTGATTTATCAATAAGATTAGGGATTAAGATTAAGATGAACCTTTTTTGTTGGAAATTCAGTTTTCCACTCTGTTTTATGTACAGTATATTTGAATAAGCAAACACAACATGCATTAGAATAAAGGTATTTGTGTTCGGTCTGATTGGGACTTGAACCGGCAACCCTCCGGCCGAGTCTCCACAGACTGAGCTATGCTGCACAGTATGCATAAAGCACAATAAAGGCTTAATGAGCAAAGCAACGGCAATGTACATTCCCAGGAAAGTGTGGAAGAATCTGTTTGTCTCTGATAAACACATTTCTCTACCTCTCCTCATGGTCTCCAGGTGCTCCCACAGGATCTCCCCCGCGGTGCAGTCGGTCATCAGGCCCAGGAAGGCCTCTCTCTGCAGGCTGCACAGCTCCCCCCCCTGCAGCCCCCGCAGGTCTGAGACCAGGCCCTGGAGCCCGAACTCCACCTGGCACCAGTCCAGCCAGTAGTTAACCTCCCACTGCGACCACAGGGTGGGGTCTGCACAGAGGGGGAGAAGTACTCAGATCTGGTAATTGAGTAAAAGTAGAAGTACCAGAGTGTAGGAATACTCTGTTCAAAAATGTTCCTTAAGTAAAAGTAGAAAAGTATTATCATCAAAATATAGTTAGAGTACCAAAAGCAAAGTGCAGATTGGTCCATTTCAGAATAATATATATGCCTGTTAGGCCCCAAGCCTGTTTTTCAGGTTTCAGGCTCGAAAATGACATTCCCAGAACAAATGACCATATCTTCCCTTCTAAAAGGGTTAAATTAATAATCTTTTTTCTCAAAGTAATGATAAACCTGTGAGTTGGATGTAGAAAAGTCAGAATCAATATAGATGTTTTTTATTTTAAAGAAAATTCAGATTGAACATGGTAAAAAACAGTAAATTATAGTGTCCGTCCAAAAAATATTTTGTACTTAGTGAAAACTAACCTTG
>NW_011335597.1:5504-11828 GCF_000735185.1 Notothenia coriiceps | reverse complement strand
GCGAGGCTCGTTGCTCAGTGAGCTGGCTTACTGGTGTGGTTTCCGGGTCGGCGATACAGCGAGACAGCGAAACTCATCCTGAGCACACACAAACACTCACAGCCGAAGTAAAAACAATAAGTGTGGCTTGATATTGAGTAAGAAAAAGGTTTATAACGCTGTGAGCTTGGGTCTGCGGAGAGCATTTCTCCGCGATTCCAACTTAGCAGCCCGAAAAACGTTTACCCATTTAAACAGTCGTGGTAGATACCTTGTTTGTTTTTTAAACATCATAAATACACAAACAACAATGAATACTTACAGGTTGTGTACCCGAATCTGCCGCTGGTCCAAACAAAGTAGGAACAGCATCGTTCTTCAGTGCCCTACGCTGTGCATATCCGGCATGAATCGCTGAAAGCTTTGCTTCGAGAAAGGCTGGCTAAGGGTGTGGCCTCTGGGTATCCCCACGTCAGAGTACCCAGGAAGAAAGCATTGGAAAATGAGAAAACTCCAACGAGGCGTTTTGGGGAAGTATTTTTTGTGTTAGAGTTTTACTCGCTACAGGGTGTACTTTGAGGGTTTGTGACTCTGCAGACCGTTTACATGCATAAAAACCTTCATAACACACAAGGGGACGGGGAATAACCGGAAAAGCATGACATATGACCTTTAAGACATATCCGTTTGATTTTTGAGATTTCGTCAAATGCCTTTGCCATGGCAACACCTGAAACTTCCCACGTTTGCTAAGGGCCAAGTCTGGAAAACATCTGCGCGACGTCGACGTGCGGACAACAGTGGACTTGCGCGGATCGTCAAAGACCCGCTCATCGCTGCTCGCAGCTTTAATTGGTAATAAAACATTCTAATTCTGATTCCGATTGCTTCTACACTGAATCCCCCTGAAATTACATTTTGTTAACAGCGAAACACTGAAGTAATGCCTTAATATTTGATAGAGGAATTTGGGAGTTTAAGAAACGTGGGGGTGTTTCAAAAAATGTGTGCATTCGCTTTGAAACTAAAGTAATTTACCGGCTAAAAATGTCAGGCAACAGAGAATGAGAGAATCTGAGCAGCTCCAATAGTAGCTTTAAGCTTAGACCCAAAAGATAGAAAATCAAAGCAAGAGACACACACCGTAGCATGTGTAGTTCACAGCTTTAATACATTACTTTGGAAAAAACACATTGAATAATGAGAGGCACTTGATCTGCTGAATGTCTTGCTATAAATACAATAACAGTAAACAGAGCTAGTTGTGCTAATGAGTTCTTGATGAGTGAAGATCTGATGAACTCTTTAATAAACAGTGATTGAAATACATGAATATTCTTAAAACCAACAGAGCATCAGAATCTGCAGCTACTACACAGAGCTCTGGTTTCTTCTTCAGCACCATCAAAGCAAAAACACAAACAGTTACAGACCTGAGCAGCAGAGCGACAGCTGGGAATGAGTTTTACACACAACAAAGCACATGTTAAAGTTATGAAAATAATTGATTTGTTGCTGCTATAGGAAGCAGAAAATAAAGCCAAAGTATAAGTAACAAATATTGCAGTTCCTTCAATGGCCACTTTAGGCTAGCTCCATAAGCAAGTAAAGCTTCATAGAACTCTACGTTGACATACCCTGCCTTACTTAAATGTTTTTTAAGCCTGCTCCAAAAAAGGTTTGGTCTATTTGGCTATTTTCCTTGTTCATGAAAACTGCACATGGGGTGACTTTTTGTATAATTGCAAGCGAAACCCAGCAGCTAGCTTACCAGTTGACGTCATCATTGCGTTGTGCTTCTTCCGGCTAAGACTATAGCAGCTGCATATAACTGCTGCATGAAATGATTCTATAAACTACTTCTTAGTCTGCTTTAGTGGAGCGTTTTCTATAATAGCATTATAGAAAACTGCTGTAAAAAATTGTCAGAAGCTACCAATTGTCAAGTTAAGTAAAGTAGTCTGGTTCACTTCTGTTTACAAAGTTAATTAGCTAGTACTCAGTTTTGATAGTCTGCCTGTCGGTTTGTGAATTAAAGTACAACTGTTCAAATTGACAAAATAGATGAACCCCTTTTTCATTTAATAGATAATAACTTTCAATGTTTTAATGATGTGTGACCACCAAACCTGGAATTTTACGTTTTATAAATCTGGTGATTTGAGTAACAGTACAGAAGATGTTCCACTTCTCAAATGGACATTTCAAATGAGACAAAGGTTTGAGGAAACCTCTACAAAACGCAACTGCATCCACTGGACCTACTGGGGTCCGTGATGACCAAGAAACAGCATCAGAGAAAAGTTGGAGCGATCATGACTTTATGTATGTCCCAATCCAGTAAAATTATATTTATAGTTATAATTTCCTTGTTGAAATGTCCAACTTTTGACCTCAAAGCGTTCCAGGTGCACAGCGCTCAAACAAAAACTTTGTCGGAGAGATTTACCGTAACCAGACACCTAATTACATTGGCGACATATTCTGACATTATTTAAATGCAGAAGAGGTTTTTCTAGATGTAGCATCTTTTATTAAATACAGGCAATTATAAAGGCCTTTTTCCTTGATAGTTGACCATTTGAAATTGTTGTGTGACATCAGAAACTAAATTATTCATAAAGCCGGATGCAATTGCCATGATGAAGTTGTTTTGATAATGATGCCATTTGGGGTTTCTACAATTTAATTAGTAAACAAATGTGTAAAATCAGTTGAGTGGCCCTGTAGACTATTCATGGGAGAGGTGTTGTATTTTCCTAGATGGTCTCTAAAGTATTAATACACTGCAAACATCTCAATCAACACCTTCTTTTCCACACTGTATGGAGCCAGCCTTGCGAACAAGAACAAACTATAACAGGCACGTATAACTCAAACACGAAAAACAGTTTAGGGACAGCCAGAGAGTCTCTTTACTTTTGTTGTCTGCAAATATCTCCCAGGTTTAACAACTATAAGTCATAGTCTATAATGTCAATGGTTAGTTATCGTTCTGAGAATGTTTTGAGGTTCACAGGCGATCTCATTTTGAAAATAAGTGATGAATAAAACATAAAAGACAAGACCATCAATTGCCAACAACCTTCGGACTTAAGGGAATTTTCTTGGATAATGAATTCTAAAAAATATATTATAACTCAGCTCATCTATCCAAAGCTAATTAAACCAGGTCTCTCTAAAGATTAAAAACATTTTAATCAATATTTTCAGTCAGCATCATCCTCCAAAGACTCTCTTCTGCTCTGTATCACAATAGACATTTATATTTTAAATCCTACACTTGTTGTTGGACTTGTAATTGCTCTCAACATTTTGATGAATGAAATTGATGAACATTGATCCAATAATTTTTAAATCTCCCACAACCATACATATTGACTCTTCCAAAGTGGCTTTCTTACTTTAAACTGTTGAGTTAAGCTAGCACTGCATTGATGACCAAACGGAAATTCATGTGACACTCATAAGGTGCCACTTGTTGCCGTGCAACCAATAGCTCTCATCAAGTTCTCATATCTGATTTGACATGTGTTTGTAAGGCTGATGGGAATGGTATTTGTTCAGCTTCTTGCAATGAACAATGTAGCTTACGGATTCCAGTGAAGGCACACCAGAGAACCCAGGCATCATTTCCTGTTGTGCACTGGCAGATCTTTTTCTCTGACTTGTTTTTCTTTGAATTGCGCAGGTACTGATCTGTTGCCAACATTTCTTTAAAAAAAAAAAAAATCGGCTTTTATTGGCAATATTTGATAGTAGCTACTCATAGGACATATTTGGATCTGGACTGTCAGGGAAGGACTGATGCCCAAGCCCATGGACTAATAGCTTGTTCTCAAAACTTTCCATCATTGTTGTTGCTGATGGGCAGCCATGCGCACGCGATCGCGGAGTTCAAGAAATTCAGCTTGGGGGGTAGCCAAGATTTGTTTTAAATGCAGGCTACAGAAATTAAAGGTATTGAAATGGGCCGATGAGCTTTGACTTGCACCAATGGTCTTCACAATTAAAACTTCACGTAGTCTACCAGTCTATGTAGCACCCTCAACTTTGATATAGGTCACAGTAGCCATGAAACTACGTTGGAAAAGGCGGTCAGGGTCCGGAGGCTGGTTGTCACAGTCCAGCTTCCCCCTCAGGAAGTGTTTCCTGAAGCCTTGAGGACCAGCAGGGGGGGCGGTATGACTCGGCCCTGGTCCTTGTGGACTCGATGTAGTGCCTGGAAGACAGAAAACTCACATATAAACTTGTATGTGAAGAGCTTGTCAGATAAAAAAAACTACCAAAAGGACTACTATTTAAAGAACTTGCTTTATTATGAAAAGTCAACACATGGGTTCTATTGGGTGAGATGGTTACTCAATGTATAAGTAACAGAAACTAGAAAATTCAGAGACATTTTGACTGTGACTGAAACTTGGGTGCGCGTCCCGATGCTAACATTACCCTCGCTGAGCAATTATTAATAGCATTAGTTGTAATGTTAAGTACAACAAAGAATATCCATTCATTTTAGCTCACTTTTAGCTGACTTTTAACTGTTTATCTATTAAATGTTTAGATTCTTGTGACACATTCCTGCATCGTTTAGAATACCACTGGATTTAGATAACGACCGACAGGTGTTTTGAAAGATCAAAGCCTTTTTTTTTACAGCTCCTCCCCCTCTAGCCGTGATGTCACCCACTCTAAGTCTTAACCAGCTCTCCCATTCATTACTATGGGGCAAATGATGAAAACGGCTAGGCGAATCTCTTATAGAAGACATAGCAACCCAATCCCTTTCATTCCGCACGTTTTGATGTATTTGTGTGTTTCGTGTCAACGCTGTAGCATGACAACATTTGTGGCGGAAGAAGGAGAATAAGATGAGACTAGAAAATGCATTTCCTGCTGAAAATGCGTGTGAATGCTGTAAACTGTGTACATTTGTTGCTGAATTTAGCTGAAAATGCAGAAAAAGCTGAATATTTTATTAGTTGAATGGTCTCTGCAGCTGCTTTTAGCTACACAAACCAAGTAAGTGTGTTGCTGAACTTAGCGGAGAAATACAGAAAAGTTAAATTATTCTAATCAACATGGTTACAGCTCAAATGCATTGCAACGACTTTGTTAAAAACTTGAAAATGAAATGTTAAACTGGAAGAGTAGGAAAAATAGTGAAGAAGCTTAATATTTAAATGAAAAGGTTTTTAAAAAAAAAAGGTATAAACATGTATAGCCTCAATGTCCTGAAGTAGCTGAATAATGTAATAGTTGAATGGTTTCTGTAGCTGAAAGTATGCTGAAGGAGTTAGATATTAAATGTAAGTAGTAGTGAATGAATGTATATTAAGAAGAGAAAAGAAAGTAAAAAGGCTTTGAAAAGCATCAGAATATTTTAACTGCAAACTTTTCGACTAAAACCATATGTCACCAACAGTGTTGGGACTAAAGGCCCAGATACACCGGCCAGTCACCTGAGAAGTCGCCGACACCGACTGTTGCGTCGACGGACTCTCCTGCGTATTCGCCGACTTCGCGCACTGGAACACACCGCAAATCCGAGCCGAGCACGTATGAACTGCGTATGCGTGAGTGGCAATAACTCTCCTTACCAGCAGACGGCGGTAGTGTGTATTCATCATTCAAAAGAGGCAACAACCGGAACAACCAGAAGACAGAGAAGAAGAACAGACTCCGTGATATAAACAAACAACAAATAGCCTTTTCTTTCCATTTTCACTCCCTCACTTCCGTTAACGCTTCTCATGCACTGATTCGCTAGCTGAACAGCCAATCAGTGTTATCCCTTTGTCCGACTTCCGGTGGTGTTCCCGACGCCGATTCAACATGTTGAATCGGCAAGAAAACGCCCGACGGTGCGGCGCACACCACTCCGAATAGGGCGTGCCCACGCTCATGTTCGGCCCGACTCCCATCTACTGCCGATTTCGGGCCGGTGTATCTCAAAGTAACGCAACTACTTTTTGCAGTAACTAATAGCGTTACTAGTTACCTATTCCCATTAAGTAACGCCGTTATAGTTACTGTGATTTAAATGGGTGCGTTACTGCATTACATTATGTGATGGAACTGATGGAACTGAACCGAATCTCCCTGCGGATGTAATTTACAGTTGAATACAGCGATGTCCTCTCACAGCACCATGGAAAAGTGAAAGTAACCAGAGAGGAGTGATGATTGGTTAACGCGGGGTAACATTTCAGGGTAAGCCAATCAGAGACAGAGTTGGGCGGGTCTTGCCTTATTGGGAAAATACACACACGAACACTTGCTAATGCTAACACACGGCAACGCTCACCACACACACACACACACACACACACACACACACACACA
>NW_011335597.1:4870-5442 GCF_000735185.1 Notothenia coriiceps | reverse complement strand
GACACACACACACACACACACACACACACACCAGCGAGAGCAGCAGCGCATTTACAACTTGGAGATATATACCACTATTTTCAATTTGTGGGGATAAAGGACGCAAAAAATATTACGGTCAAATGTAAACTGTGTGCAGGACAGGAATCGAAAAACAGCAATGCCAATCTCCTGAAGCACCTAAGTAATGTACATGGGGCTATAAAACTAGTCGCCAAAGACCCCACTGTCTCAACCACCGGCAGTGACCCAGATGGAGCAACACCATCTAAACAGCCAAAAAACAATTCTTTCAAATCGCCACATGTCACCCAGAGTCAACTAAACAGATTGATTGCCAGGTATTTTGGTGAGGACATGCTGCCCATCGCAACGGTCGAGTCTGTTGCCTTCAGAGAACTAGTCAGCAAAAAACTAGACAAAAACTTGTATTTTTAAAGTAAAGTAACTTGTTACTTTTATAATTTAGCAACTAAAGTAACTAGTTACTTTTTTGAAAGCAGTGACTATAACTATTACTAGTTACTTTTTAAAAGTAACTTGCCCAACACTGATTGACTGCCAAGGCACAC
>NW_011335597.1:0-4825 GCF_000735185.1 Notothenia coriiceps | reverse complement strand
ACTGACCTAAAACCTGAAGAGGAGAGTTTGTACTACTAAGGGTCGGACGGATCTGAGTCCGTACGATTGAGGTGACAGAGGGTAAAGGGTTGGACCGTGGGACTCGGAGCACCCAAAGGCAGACTTCAGTTGGGCACGAAGACGGGGTCAAGGACGAGTACAGGTCCTCAGCATAAAGCCTGTAGGAGACCGAATACCTCCAGGTGCCTCATAAAGTCCGCCGACGATTCTCTTCCCTCAGCGTTCCGTCCGATCGTCGGGCTCGGTTGTCGGTACCAAGGCCGATGTCTTGGTGCTGGGTGTGTCGGTACAAGGTCGGGGTTCAAGACCGGGTTGTCGTACCGAAGCGAGGTCATGTCCGGGACTCTCGGTACCAGGTCGGAGGTCAAGACCGCGGGCGTCACGGTACCAAGGCCGGAGTCAAGACCGGGGTCGTCGGTACCAACCGGGGCGACGGGGTCGTCGGTACCAAGGTCTGAGTCAAGGCCGGGGTGCGTCGGTACCAAAGCTGAGGTCGGGGAGCAGAGGCCGCTGCGGTACGAAGGACACCAGGACAGCAGCATGCGGCTGAGGTCGTGGAGCAGAGGACAACCGACAGGCAGGCTTGCGGTCGATCGGCACAGACAGCTGCATGACAGGCTGAGTTCGTGGAGCAGAGGACAACCGACAGGCGGCTGCGTGTCACGGCACAGGACAGCCGTATGCCGGCTGTGTTCAGTGAGAGTTCAGGGGAGAGTCAAGGAGAGAACCCGCGAAGAGTTCAGCGGAGAGCTCACGACAGGAAAGGTTCTGTGAATAGTTCAGCCGGAGAGCTCAAGGGAGAGCTCAGTTGGAGAGCTCAGTGGAGAGCTCAGGGAGATCTCTGCGGTAGAGTCAGGAGAGAGTTCACACGGAGAGTCGAGGAGAGGTCAAGGGAGAGTTCAGAGGAGAGCTCGATGGAGAGCGATGGAGAGCTCTGGGAAAGCTCGAGGAGAGCTCTGTAGAGGAGCGAGCTCTTCCATCGAGCTCTCCCTCTGAGCTTCAACAAAACATGGTTTCTCTGCTGCCAACCGGTGCGCCTCTACCAGAGCGGCCCTCTTCTGCCGAACACTGGACGCTCCCTTCCACCAATCGAAACAGCAAGCCAGATAGAAGGTAAAATGCTGTAATTCTACCTCCCATGGATCATCTGCTGGGTCCATTTTTGGTCGGTTCGTTCTGTCACGGTGTGTGTAGGAAGCAGGACCCAAATGCAGATTAAAGTGACAAAAATAACTCCTTTATTTCAAGGCTAAACTATTTAACAAAGACTGAACAGAACACTCACCGCAGACCAAGTCAATACACAAGACGAACCGACAAAGACAGACAGAAAACCCAGAACTTAAATACACAAAAGACTAATCACACAACAAGACACAGGTGAGGAGGGAGGAGGAAACACAGGGGCCCAGGTGAACACAATCAGATAACTAGACACACCAGGGAACTAATGACAAGAGGAAAAACACAGGGAAAAGGACCAGACAATAACCCAGAGGAAAACATGACATGGAAAACAGCAAAAACACCCAAAACTACAACCGTGACATGAACCCAGGAGCGTGACAGAATGAGAGATAAACCTCTTACATTTAAAGGTTTTGTTGAAGAACCGTATCAGATATCGGTGAAATTTCAAAGTGTGGAGCACCTCAGGATCCTAAGGAGCGTCTCAGTCTGCTTTTTGTGTACTTTCTGGTCAATAATGTGGCTTTTTTGGCAGATTAACTAAAGCTGTGCGGTTGGTGCTCTGAGGAAAGATCAGGCTGAATTTACAATGGGCCTTAATGGAGACATGTTGAAAGTTTGTGTCACGTCATGCCCTCAAGAGGCATTTTGTTAAAATGTTTTGCTTAATTATTATTTTTTTTAAACCTAGGAGAGCTTTTGCTACAATTCAAGCATACAATTATGTCCCAGGAGTGTAGGGTTTGGGAATTATGGCAGATTTAAAAGAAAAATGAAGGTGAATTCCAAGCTCTCCTCCACTCTAGCTGTGGCATCACACACTCTAAGCCTTAACGAGCTGCTCAATACACACTCATGTTAAACTCTGAAGAAGGCCTCTTTAACAAGCTCCAAACTAAGTTAAATATCTCAAAAAGTGTAAAAGATATAAACAATCTGAATAAAAGGTCAATAGCTGAATGTCTTGTGACCGTTTAAAAGTTGGAATGAAGTCTCTAGCTGAAAGAATATGTGGAGTAGCATTTGGCGCAAGGTGTAGGCAAAAGAGGATTGGAAGGTTCCTCCCATTGAGTTACGTGTTAACATTTTTTTTATAAAGCTGAATATTTCAAAAAGTATAAAATATTTTGAGAAAGTTTCCCATCATCTGCTGAAAAGGCTGAATATTTTGATATTTGAATGGTTTCTGTAGCTGAAAGTATGCTGAAGTTATTGAGAGCCAAACGTTTTGTTGAAATAAGAAAAAGATGCGGAAGAATAAGTATACAGTAAACAGCATTCCACTAATAAATATGTTGAATACTATACTGTGTGTGGCTTCGCCGGTCACACAGAATTAAATTGTGAAACACGCCCGCACAATCTCATTAAACATAATAGGAAAATACATGTGGGTGTACTTGGGGTGCAGAGATTTTAATTGAGATTGTTTAAAAGTCAAATACTTCAGATTTACCCTATATTATTACTTTTAAACAAAGCAGCAGTTTTCTTACTGTCCATTTCTAACCTATTTAGATGACATATAACGGCCCAAATGCTCCCCCTCTGCTATACAGTATATACAGTACCTAATGTTTCTGGCATTCTTTTATTTAAAGACAATTTTGTGAGAATTGGTTATTTCACTGTTCTCCTATCTATTATTCCATTACTTTTCCATTTTTGCTGATGACATTTGACAAATTGAAAAAAGAGCATTGAATGTATTAGCAGTCAGTTTTAAGAAGGGAATAACAAGCTTGGAACTCTGAAAGGTAATTTCTTTCAAAACCTTCAGGGTTTTATTGAGATTTTAGCGTCATGCCTCCTGCAGAGAAACGGAGCAGCGGTAAATACCTGGAGCTCTGAGTGGCAGCCCATTGTCCAGACCTCTGGGTTTAGTGGTGATGAACAGATAGCAGAGGACACACAGAGTGACGATGAAGGCCAGAAGAACCACAGCTGCAACAGAGAGACCTACAAGAGCTCCAAGACTGTAAAGCAGAGAACAAAGACACAGGATGACTATTATACATACCTTGCTCTGAAAGACTGTAAATAACATTTCCAACCAACTGCAAAAGTTTAAAATGTGGACACTGATTAGAATAGGTAAATATTGCTATCTATTTTTGATTAAAGGTGCAATGTCCAATGCCTGGACACAAGCTACAAATAAATAGGGGCAGACTATACTACTGAGTTTAGGATGGCTAGATTAAAGCTAGCGACCAAATCAATGTCGGATTTGTGTGAGAAGTTAAACAAAATGATGCAGAATTTCAGTACATGAGAGAGAATCTGAGTGAGAGTTTGCTGCTAGTGAGCCAAAAGTGGTACCAAACCCATCTACTAGATCTTTACAAACTAAATTAACAGTCACAAGTTATTCAAAAAGCCAATGAGAAACTAACGCAAGGTCTAGATAGAATATGAAAAAATGCAAACCAAACTGCTGAAACTCTTAGAGCTGATAAAAACAAAAACAAGTCCACGAGTGGTAGTGGACTAGTTTAGCCATCTAAACATCATTTACATGTTAGAATGCTAGGCCTCAGTACAGCCTCACAGAGCTTCTAGCATAACTAATTTGGGAACATCCCATTTACACTTTCAATTATCAGTTCATACGTGCATTCTCACTACTAGTACTCGGATGGTGTACTGAAAATGGTCGGAAAGCTGAGCGAAGAGTGCTGGACACTGCACTCTTATCGGTCGCCATCATAGCTTTGTATGGGGATGGAAAGTTACATTAGCAGTTGCTCTGGTGAAACAGCACTTTACAAATGTAAGTTAAGTACCGCTGTAGCCTATTGTTTTCGGATTGAAGCCATCAGTAGGTTTATTGGGTTGATTTAGGAATTAATTTAGTCTGTAATGATTTGGTACTGTGAACAATAAGGATGCAAACGGAGGCAATTGATATTTCCGTTGAGTGCACAGCAGCCGTGATTAATCTGAAGACTAGCTTCCTGTCTGTCAAATAATTGATTTCATAACACTGCTGCAGCTTTATAAAGCATTGAATGGTTTAGGGCAAAAATACATTCCTGATCTCCTGCTAAATGATGAACCATTCTGATCTCTTAGGCCTGCTTTCTGTCCCCAGAGTCAGAACTAAATGTGGAAAAGCAGTTACTATGCTCCAAATATCTGGAACAAACTCCCAGAAACCCGCGGGTCCGCTGCAACTCTCACTACTTTTAAATCCAGGCTGAAGACTTTTCTTTTGGTGCAGCTTTTAATTGAAATATTCATATCTCACACTGCACTGTATCTTTTATTAATATATTTTCTATGTTTATTTTATTATTTTAGTTTTTTAATGACTGTTTTTAAAGGCCATTTTATAATGTTTTTCTGCTGCACTATTTTTATGTTTTAATTTTTGTAAAGCAATTTTAATTGCCTTGTGTAGAAAGGTGTTATATAAATAAGCTTGCTTTGCACTGTTGACATCAGCGACGTGCAGTCAGGGGAGGCAGAGCCTCACCTGTCATACTCAAATGTAACGGAAAAATAACTAAAGAAAAACTAAATAGTAATAATAATAAAATGTCTCCACTGATCTATGATGTAAGTGTGATTTATGTATGATTCCAATCGCTTTTTAAAGTCAAAATCAGCAAAT
>NW_011335596.1:0-2258 GCF_000735185.1 Notothenia coriiceps | reverse complement strand
AAAGAAGATTTTTCATTTCATTTGGGACACATTGTTTTGAATATGATGGCAACATCTTGAATGTCCTCTTCCAACATGAGAGCAACATGCTAACAAAGGTATCAACTGTAGCTGTGAACATGACAGGATGTGTGATGACCTAGAAGAGCATCAGGACTGTTTGAGGCATATGATAGCTATGTGATTAACATGATGATTCAGCCTCTATGGAGAGAGACATATGACAAGCATGATCATTTCTGACGTGGAGCTAATCTGAAGTAAACATTGAATACTGCTTTCTATTCCTCCATCTTGTGACTGTGTAACTCCCTCTCTTGGATATCAGCATGTGAAGGACACTGTTCAGGAACTAGTTGATGCTCTGTATGTGATGACTACTTCCAGGAAGTTTCAAGGTTAGGTGCCTTGCTCAAGAGCACCTCGGCAGTAGCTGTTATTTATTCAAATCCCAAATGTAATCACAGGATGAGAAAAAGGAAACAGATGTACCTGCGGTGAAGAGGTTCAGGTGCAGCTTAAACGACTCCAGCGAATCAGAGCCTCTCAAACAGCGGTACGTTGGCAGGCGGTGCCCTCCCTTCTCAATGGTTCCAGTTTGGGTGTAGAGCTTCACACCTGGAGGATCCTGGAGGCAGCACACATGCTTCATCTGGGACTTGATGATTTCCCTCATCCGGGCCCAGTTGATGAGCGGCGCTCCCAGAGAGTCCCGCCCAGCATCTCCATCAAAGGCCTGCACGAGGCTATGAATCCGAGCCTCGGTCTCCTCGATGCCGCGGGTGATTCTCCGGCAATGTAGAGCTAGCTCACTTATGCTGACAGAGCGAAGCACATCAGCCTCGGATGGATTTCTCCCTCCAGCTTCTAGCTCTGCACGTTTTGCATCACACAAGGCCTTCAGGTCCTCCGGGTGGCACATTAAGATACAGCCTCTGAGGCGTGTCATAAAGGTGGCAAACAGCTGGTGGGAGTGTGTGCTGCAACCCGCAGCAAATCTGCGCATGAAGTGCCAGATGTCCAACAGGATGGTCATGTGGTTCCACTCTTCAAACATCCTCCTGAAAGGAGTGTTGCCACAGCAGTCTCGGTCCACATATAGCACCTCAGGAGGAGCAACCCCAGCCATTCTGTATCTGTTGATGAGTCCTTCAACCATAGGACCGAGACCAGAATGGTAGCTGGCTGTGAGCACGGACATGATAACCTGTCCATGCTCATTACCAACGTTGGTGGCCCAGGTAGCGGTGCTGTAGCTTTTTCCTGCTAGCTTCCGGACCCCGTTTGTGGTAGAATCCATCTTAAGGATCCGACCATACCGTGAAGTGATGGTGGCCTTGATTTCATCCAGCCTTTGCAGGACATCCAGGGCATAAACCTGCATCAGCCCCTGGTGCTTCGGGACAGGAGGCATGGCAGGCGCAGGTTCAAAGGGCCCGGGCAGGATCCGGCCCCATGTGACAGCACTGGCCTTACAATCCTGCAGGTACTGGACTGTCTTCTGCATCCACACCTCATCATGGCGCTCCTGCAGCTTCCTCTGGATCTGGATGCTGCTGCTAACCATTCCTCGCTGACGCATCAAACTTGCAACCTCCACGTCACATGCAAGTTTAGATGTCAGGATGCAAGGGAACTGCACCCTGTGTCCAATGTCCAGCTGAGAGACGAGGTCATGACTCCAGCTGATGAGCGTCCTCTTGCACCTTCGGCAGGCCAGGGACTCAGATGCTACAAAGTACATCTTTCCAACAGCCACCACCTGCCTGATCTTCTGATGCAGGCCAGCTGAGCTCAACAGTTCTTTGTTGCACTCTGGATGTGGGCAGGTCAGCTTAACTTGCCACAGCTTTCGTGGCATCCACAGCAGCATGGGATGACCAAAGTAGTTTTCTAGGGCAGGAGAACTGCTGGTCTTCAGTGGCACCTGGGGGGGAAACCACCAAAGTTTGTCCACCCGGTTAGAATCCAGCTCAGGATGGCCCTGTGAGTTCCACTTAAACAGAGCTTTGGATATCCACCTCTGGTCCACTTCAGGCAAGGTGTGTATCCAGCCAGCTGGAAGACAGACTGGTTCTGCTGGAAAAACACATACAAACAAAACAAAGACATAAACAAATGAATGTTTCTTTATTGTCCCTAGATATGAAACGTTTAAAAGCTCATCAGAAAAACATTTATATAGAGTTAAGGAAAGTGTGGTTTCCAAAGTGTTAACCTTTAGCTGTGATAACAGAGGCTCTGATGGAAGAGAGGGA
>NW_011335595.1:0-5428 GCF_000735185.1 Notothenia coriiceps | reverse complement strand
GTCTCATTTGTTCAGAGACCGTAATGCTCATTAAAAGTGCCAAAACGCCACTATGAGACAAAACACAAAGTGTTTGACCAAACATTCCCTACTCAAGTCAGCACTGAGATCACAAAAATAAGCAATCTCAGAGCCCAACATGATCAGTCCACCAGGATCAAAATTAAAACTAAATATGGTTCCAGGGCAGGCTAACTGAGGCTAATCAATGAGCACCTGCATGTGTGTATGAGAATGGCCCTGACACCATTTCAGCCCAGATTTAAACTCCTGGCAGGATAAGCTCCAGCTCGATTCTCGCACTGAATAAAAAAAAAGTGAGTGAGGGACTGCAATATAAGAGGGAAAGAAAGAGAAACTTTAAAACTGGTCAATTGTTATGATGTGTAAAGACTGATATTGTTCTATAATCGTCTGAAACTGTTAAGTCATGATGTGAAACGGTTAACAAAGACAAAGGGGAACACAAGCTGCTGCTACACTTTATTTTATTTATCTACAATTAAGCACTTTTAAGATGCACATATTTTCAAAAGGTATTTTATTTATCTTCTCTATTTTACTTTTAAATGCAGCCCGAGAGGAACATTACACATATCCACAGTATTTACTGTATATCTGTATAGTTAATCTTAATTGAAATAAATATTGTTGTTTTTGAATTGTGCTTTCTTTATTTGATTGGCAGTCTGTTGTTGATTACATGCAGACATTGATAAAGCTACAGGCTACTTCAATATATATCACACTAATTCATGAAGCAAGTTAGACATTTTGATGTTCCGGACTTTTGCATGGGGAGATTTTCTCTAACTGGACCTCGTTGAATTTTTGTTGAATACCCCTGCTCTAGTAGCTATCGTAGCAGCTAATATGAAATCTCCGTTAGTGACATAATAATTATCAGTAATTATTTAAAAGTGACACAGACACATTGGATTAACCTATGGATTAACCTTCAAAAGCGTGTTTCTCGTTTTAATGCCATTGAACACAACTTTTGATCAGAAAAAAACAATGGTAAGACGTTTTTTGCCGTTTTGGCTCCGTAAAGCTAATTTTGTTGTGGTTGTTTGTTGTCGTTTCGCCGTGAGTTCTGATCGCTCAGTGATGATACTTATATGTCTGGAATCTGTGGAATCTGATCTTGCTAATCGATATCTTGTGTGTGCAGATATTTTACCTTGAGTTCTGTGCTAAGTGCGTTAGCATTTCTTCACTCAGGGCTAATTCAGAGTCTTTGTTATTACCCTTTTGTTTCGTTTAGCTAAAAACTGTTAATATTGTCGGATAGCTGAGTTTCTTCCCATTAAGAGGGTATGAGACATTCATAGTTCGTTAAATATTAAGAAGCCCTCAGACGCTGTTTCTTGCAAGATGTTGTGTTTTGTCCCCGCCCGCGGTGCCGGGGTTTAACTGGTTAAGGCCCATTGTAAATTCAGCCTGATCTTTCCTCAGAGCACCAGCCGCACACCTTTAGTTAACGGTCAACGCCCTGTGTTATAAAATGTATTGTTGCACGAGGTTCGGGGCTCTTTTCCGGAAATAGACTGACAGATTACAGCTCTGCTGCCTGTGATTTCTGTGACCGGACGGAGTCCTTGGCCAAGTGAATATAAATCTTTTGCTCACTTATTATAAATATTTAAACTTAGAAGTTGTTTGTCTTTCATGGAATTTTGAACACAACAATAACGACGTGGTCACTGGAGTTTAACAGGCTGTCTCAGCCTATTATGTTCTGTCTGATGGAGACTTCATACGGACTTTAACATGTTTTATATATTATTGGTGACGTATGGTTTTAGTTCAAAAGTTCGCAGTTAAAATATTATGTGATTTGGCGCCAAATTTCACGTTCGCTCGATGCTAGGCGATCCCTCGCCATGGATGCGATGATATCATAACTCCAACTGACATGCTCAGAATGCCACCATAACTCCAATGGATACGGTCCGATCGTCCCCCAATCTTCACTTGTATATCACCTCTCCATGCCTCAAAAGCTCTACATCAAATCTGACATCTCTCCATATGCCTTTTCCATGGAAACGCATCCCTTGCCAAAAAACACAATGTTGTTGTAACATTATGCAAATGGTCAAAACAGCACCAGACTTCAGATAATGCTTAATGGTCCGGCCCTCAACAGCTCTACGTCAATTATGGGGTGTCGTCATATTCCATTTCCATGGAAACGCATCCCTCACCATAAAACACGATGTTGTCGTATCTCCTATGAAAATGGTCAAACAGCACCAGACTTCCGATAATGGTTAATGGTCCAGCCCTGAATTATGTGCCAATTGTGAGTTTTCTCATAACTTCATCAACACATCTAAGCGTATTATGGGGTGTCATCAAATACCGTTGCCATGGCGACAGATCATTCGCCATCAAGTTAGTTCAAAGGTTTGCAAATATTCTGCTGCTTTTCCAAGCCTTTCTACTTTATTTTCTTCTCTTATCACACATTCAAGCCCCCTGTGTTCATGTATCATTTCAATCTAAATTCTTCACTTTCTTCTTACACATTATATTTCAGCATAGCAGTTCAGTGTCAGCTTTTCAACATAAAGCATTCCCACTAGCAATTTCTTCAGGAATTCCATTCTCTAGTTGTTTCTTGTCATTGTAAAAGTTATTTCTTTTTTGGTTGTTTTGTGCAACAAAAAAAAGGATTTGTTTACAACATGACGCACATAACGCTGATGACGATGACCTAATCTTTTATTTTCAAGAAATGAACGCTAGAGGGGGTAGTACCAGAAAAGTATGTTTTGTTGTTTTTTTGTACCTTGAACGTTTTTTTTGTTTGTTGCTTTTTTGTTTTGCATCTTTTTGTTATAATTGTTATTATATATATTAAAAAATAAATTCTGACATGTTCAATAAATGGACTAATAAATAAATCCATGTATCCAGGTGTTGCCAATAAACAATGGCAGAAGAAGTTGACACAATCAAGTGTTGTCATTTAAAGAGCTTTAGTCTAAAGTGAAACTGTTGAAAATCATCATTTAGCATTTATTTTGTATCCATACACAACCTTAGAGAAGCATAACATTATTTTTGTTTTTTCAGTTTATCTTCTGAAGTTCAATGACCAGCGAACATCTCTTCCTTAGTCTTTGGTTTAAAGTGTGTAAATGGGACTGACGCTTCTGTTGACTGCTTTCCAATTGAACCCAGAATAATTTTAGCTCCTGCTGCAATAAATCGGATACATTTCAAAATGTGATAATGAGCAAAGGCTACAAAAAACTAAATGAACACATTTCAATATTTTTTCAGAAAAGTAAAGGTTTTGGATTGCGCTGTTTCAGTTATGTTACTACAAATAAAGAAAAGGGGGTTCCTTAAGCTCTTTATTCCATTACAGATTGATATTTAAAATACATTTTATAATTCATGAACAAACTGTATGACTAAAACATTACATAACGTACTATGTCTATTCACAAATGATGGATACAAGTGTTGTTTTAGACTGGGAATCTCTCTCTAATTTCCTTGCTCTTGACAAAATACCAAATAATTATGTAATGATTTTTGACCTGAGTTCGCATGACTAAAGAGTGATGAACATGATTTTATACCGTTTTTATTTAAACATTTGAATGAGAAACTTAAAATATAAAGTTATCAATATTTTCAATGATTTACAAAGGCATACCAGGCACAAAAACGGACGTGGATAAAGGCGTGTTACATTTAAATAGATTGTATTAACCTCTGCAGTGGATTGGTTGATGGTATTATGTAATACATGTAAAGCAGCATAGCATCACATCCTCCTCATTGTGTCCTATTGGTCAGGACTGAATTGACTACATGCCATGATATTATACACATGGCCACATACTTCTGGGAGCAAAGTGCATTGTGGGAGTCGCTGGTAGAAATGTCAGCATTAGGGCAGGGGGCTTGGGGTATATTTCACTGATAGTGATCTCATGCTTTCTGACAGTAATGGTACTTATGGTAATGTCCTCTGTGAACCAGACATGGCTCTGCACTGACACACACACACACACACACACACACACACACACACACACACACACACACACACACACACACACACACACACACACACACAGCTCTGATTTAACACCAGAAGAGTAAAGCCTGATCCTGGATATTGAGATTTTAAATTTCAAACTGTGAGCCTTTGTCTACAACACGGTGATATCCCTCCATGACTAAACATTTAGGATTTAATGAGAACAAAATCAACCTGGCATGAAATACAGGCAGTGCAACAAAACGACAGATTACAGGACATATTATAGTAATGGATATAGGAAGGCACAAGTAAAATTAGTTTTTTTACATGTGATAAACAAGTTTAAAAACAGCAGTCAGATGAGCACGTTGCAGATTCACCGGGTCCAGAGAGGTCCTATCTTAACATCTCAAAGTGAATAAACCCATATATATATATATATTTGTTCCTTTTCTTTTTTGCAATTAAAATGTTTAATTAACCCTAGACCTGCCCACATTCGGTTGCCCTTAGCTAATGTTAACCCCTTGCCAAGACAGGTCAGTACTCGCAGAGATTTGGCTTTTGGAAACAATTAAGGTAACAATGTTTATCTATTCCTTTAAATACTTGGTAAGACCTAACAAAATCTATTTCAATTTTTTTTTTACAATAGCTTTAGGCTTCACATACATTTAAAAATGAATCAATAAACTGTGTAATACAACGGACAATGAATGAGCAGGCACTAAATATTTTGAATATTAAAAACAAGTGTTGAACTTTTTGTCGGCTCCCAGACCGCGGTCGAGGAAACAGGGGGGATGACTCTCTGTCGTCTCCCAGGGCCAAGCCTGCCTTAACCTGCCATCAGGCCCTGGGGCTGATAGTTTTTGTAGGCCCCCTATTTAAACATCAAATCAAAGTCATTTATAGCCTCGGCAGGCTCTGTGATCGCACTTCTCTACTCTGCTCTACACGCGCCTGGTCCTCTCCTCCATATGAGTGACGTATCGGGCCTCCCTCATGTATTTGTCCGGTTGCCGTTGGCTCCCCTCCACGTAGCAAGTCCTCGTCGTCCTCTCCATCTCCTCCAACAGATAATGTCCCTCCTGTCTGTTTTTCCTCTCCCGCTACTCCATCGCTATCAGAACCAGACGGCCTACTTGTCTCCGAGGCCCCGCGGCCGGCACCGCTAGCTACCGCTCGGTACAGAACTCATCTGTCCTTCCTCCTCATCCTGGCCTACAGGTTTAAAATAACCTGTAAGCTTCGGCATTTTTTGTAACAGCTGCTTGTTTCGAAACTCCTTTTCCCTCAACAATTTCCTTTTCCGAGCGCCACTCTCAAACTTTTTCTTCACTCAATCACTCGCAATTTGAATAAGTCACATGTGAAACATATTCTCATTCTGACGTGTGTGTGTTTGTGTATATTTGC
>NW_011335594.1:0-3190 GCF_000735185.1 Notothenia coriiceps | reverse complement strand
TAGGGTATAAGGGACAAACATTACATTACATTACATTGCATTTAGCTGACGCTTTTATCCAAAGCGACTTACAATAAGTGCATTCGACCAGGAAGATACAACCTTTAAGAAAACAGAATCATATAAGTACATCAGGTTTCATAGAGCCAAACATTTCAAGTGCTACTCAACTGGCATTTAAAAAGCCAGCCCTTTATTAGTATATAAGTGCAAACCAGGGGACTTTACTTTCTCTCGATACCGTCGGTTATTTACAAAAAACACCTAAATATAGCCTACTTGCCGTTATTGTGCTTCTGTCTTTCTGAGTCTTTTCATCTGTAAACTCCCTCAACGGGGCCGCTCGCTCTCTTTTCTTGATTGCCCTCTCACGGGTGACCAGTTCAATGTCCCGCTTCATTGTAGGATTTCTGCCATGTCTCTACCACTTTAGTTTGAGCATCTCTGTTATGAAATTATGGAATACTAAATAAATAAGTAATTATATACCTTACCGTTACTGCGCTCATAGAGAATGATAAGAATAAGAATAATGCGTCTTGAACTGGTTTCATTAATTAGTGATTTTATTTAAGGTAATTAGTTAGAAGCCCTATTTTATCAGGCCTATGTCTGCACAGCTGTTACAATGGCCAAACTACATTAAAACAGGATTGTCCCCATTTTTTCTTTAATAGTTACTAACATTAAATATTTTAATGAGATATGGACCGCAAAACAAAAAAAGTGCCTGAATAACGAATTTAGAAGTTGACATAAAAGTCAACAGAATGTCACTTGCAATGACAGTGTTGTGTTTTTATTTTATGAACCTTTTACATTAAAAACAAGTTAGAATTTTCAAAAAGTCTTATGTTTTTTTTCCGGGAGGAGGCCTTTTTTCCAGTTTAGAGCAATAGCCCCTCCAAATGTCTGTGCACGTCCCTGCCTTGCTGTTTAACCTGATAGTTGTTTTCCCTATTGCAGTGAGACCTGAGCAACAGCAGGACACTCTGGAAAACACGAGTTGAATGTCTGTCTTTTATTATGAAAACCCAGACAGGAAGACCATCCTGTCTCACTGCTTGTATCTTGTCAGTCTTCATTTCAGGGTTGGCGAGCGTTCCAGCCCTCAGCAGTGGAGCGACTCTGGCAGCCGTGGCGGCCGCCTCTCACCCTCCCACGTCCCGCTCTCAGTAACCGCCTGAGCTGCTGATGCGCCCGGCTGCCATCACTGGCCGTTCGCTCCTCGCACCTCCGCTGAGAGCCCCTCTCCTCACCAGGAACCCCTGTCATCATAACTCCCGAAAACAACTCGCACACTGGACTTCAGAATACGCCACCGAGCAGTATTTCACCCTCCGTTTCTGAATGACGGGCGGTCGGTTCGACTTTGACGATGGTGGCACCTACTGCGGAGGCTGGGAGGACGGCAAAGCCCACGGCCAGGGTGTGTGTACCGGACCCAAGGGCCAGGGTGAGTACTCGGGCTCCTGGTCCAACGGATTCGAGGTGGTCGGCGTCTACACCTGGCCCAGTGGGAACCTGTACCAGGGCTACTGGGCGCAGGGGAAACGCCATGGACTCGGCGTAGAAAGCAAGGGGAGATGGGTGTACCGGGGAGAGTGGACACACGGGTTCAAGGGCCGGTACGGAGTCCGGCAGAGCCTGAACACACCGGCCAGGTACGAGGGCACCTGGAGTAACGGACTGCAGGACGGATATGGCGTGGAGACCTATGGCGATGGAGGTAAGAGGGGAACACCTGGGGGAGAGATTCTGATCGAGTAACTGTTTTCAATTTGTATTAGTTGACATTTGGCCCAGGCTCGTTAACGGTAGCCTTTCAACTTGGAATAGTCAATGTGTTGTCTCAATTAACCCTACAGAGCTGATTGTTTATGGTGACGGAGGTGAGAGGCAACCATAACAAGTGCAATGATAAAATGAGCAATGGACTGTGCAAAATGAATTATATAACTTTGAATAAGAGTAATAAAGACAATGAAGATAATAGTAATAATGGAAGTAGAGGAAGGATACCTTTATTTTGTGAAGTTATTTAAATCTCATGTTATAATCAAATATCTGGTCTTTACATTTCATAAAAACGTAATCATATTTTATATAATTTTCATTTCATATAAACATTTAGTTAAAATGCCCATATTTATTGTACTTTGTTAGGCTACATTGTTTATCTTTGTGAGTGCATAACATAGCATAAAATAGAGCTTGAATTAAAAGAATAAAAGTGCCAGAGAAGGATGCCATATATTGGTACCGAGGTCTGGTCTGTCCTGTAGACCTTAGACCTGGGTCCTCCAGGAGCATCTGATCGGTCGAACCTCAGTGGTCTTACTGGAGTGTGATGGTGCATCAGCCTATTAAGAAACAAAAAAATAACAAAGCAAACTGATTACCCCTGCATTAAAATATAGAGAGATGTCAGAGCGGGGCCTGCCTCATAGCACTGACACTCTAAGACCCAATTTACACGGGAACGTTTGCGTTTACGCACCGTATGCGTTTTAAAAAAAGTCTTCCGTTCACATGCATTCGGCTCAATTAACGTGTCCTCACACGAGACCGCTGGAAACGCTGGAAACGCTGTAGTACATATGCCGGGCCTGTAAGTGGCGCTGCTGCCGCCACAAAATACACCAAAAGCAGCGGAGAAGACCCCGGAGCATGGTTGCCATGGTTGCCATGGTTGCCCTTGTCACTACTAAGCGGCAAACTCTGGGGAACAGCCGGGACGCCAATACGGAAGTACAACACACTGCAGTTCATACATGGGCCGCTAGGGACTGACTGCAGAAAGGAGCAATTTCCATAGACCCCCATGTTAAAATGCAGAAAAAAACATGTTTCTACCCATGGATGCAATAAATATTATTATCGATATAGTTAGATTCCACCTTCATGATTATGAATCTGTGAGTGAATTGTTTTCTAACACGACCCTTTTATTTATATTAGGCCTTAACGTTTTTGCATAAATTAGGGCGTGGTCACTTTGATGGAAATGTACATGCCTCACTGTCAGCTAACAGCAATTTGTCCACTCTGCTAGGCTACAACCATAGAGGCTACAACGTTAGTTAGTCATAGTACTGTACTTGACCCTTTAGCTTTAGCCGTGTTCGTGGTGATTGTGCCTTTTAGGGAATATTGTTACAAATACCAGACAATTAAAATGTTGTGCTGT
>NW_011335593.1:0-5332 GCF_000735185.1 Notothenia coriiceps | reverse complement strand
CTCTCTGCTACACGACTATTTCCTTTTTTCTTCCTTGACACCATTATAGTTCAACCAGGGGGAGGCTTTGCTTGTCGTATTTCTTTTTAGTTTTTAGTGGGGCAACAGAATTTAATACAGATGATAGTGCATCATTGAGATGTTCTACCATTTCATTTAGAGAGCTGTCATGACTGTGTGGTTCATATAGTCTGATAAGATCGGTGAACTTTGATTCAGCTATGTCGTTAAGGAGCCTATTTTGAACTATGACTTATTTTTTTGTTTTAGTAAGGGTTATTTCAGCATCAAAGAATATACAGTGATGGTCAGAGAGAGGTAGCTCAGTTATTGAGATATTATTGATGTTTAGCCCAGTTGTTATCACTAAGTCTAATGTATTACCATGTCGGTGAGTTGCATTTATTATATGCTGTGTTAGATCAAAGCTATCTAGTAGATTTACAAGCTCTATAGCTTTGGAGTCCTCTTTTTTATTTATATGAATATTCAGGTCTCCGTTTAGGATCACCTTATCGAGTTAAGCTTGGCCTACCATTTTATTGGAGCGATGGGGAACAGGTGGGGCTTGAAAAGGCCCACCTGTTCAAAGTGGGGAATGACAGAAAAAGTTTGAGAACCACTTCCCTAAAGTGAGTCATAAACACAGAGTGACTGCCAAGGATCCAGCCCAGTCTCACGGCATTTCGTGTTATAGTCACAAAATTAATTTGATCTATTGATTCGTGTTCACCACCATGATTTTCCGCATTTTTTTCGTGTCACACAGAACGATTTTAAAAGCAATGTATTTCTATTGGTAGTATGTTTCGTGCCTGCACCACGTCTTTTTGTCCGGTCGGGTCTTGGAATACCAGAAGCTGTGTGGTTCATAAAAACAGTTTCCTACCCTAAGCCTAACCCTTTTATTTTAATTTGTATAATGTCTGCGTTTTTTGCCGTCCGCAAGGAAAAGAAATGGGGCTCAGAGCCTCAGAATACTGAAATCTGTATTCTTTGTCATCTTTTTTTCCTTCTAATTTGTTATTATTTGGGGCAGGCACGAAACATACTACCAATAGAAATACATTGCTTCTAAAATCGTTCTGTGTCAGAATACTGAAATCTGTATTTTTTTAAAATCTGTTTTTCCTTCTAATTTGTTATTATTTACATTGCTTTTAAAATCGAAACACGAAAAAATGGCGAAATCGTGTTGGTGAACACGAATCAATAGATTCATTTCGTGACTATAACACAAAATGCCGTGAGGCTGTGTTGCAACCGCAGGATCAGCTGGTTTGTTAGAGGTAGTTAGGGGTTTCTCTCATTAAACATAATTTTGTTTTGTCTTTATACTATCACAGGGGACTGGTTTGTACTTGATTCTTTTGTTACCAACTTGTGACTCTATTTCTCGAATGCTAGGGGCAATTTAATAACATTTCGAATCAAAACAATTGTCAACACGGCATTTGACTCATGTAGGAGAGAGCAATAAAATAACAGGCTTTTCCAGTCATAAAAAAGTAATCTGCACTTTATGGGAAGGGGTGGAATCGCACGATTTCAGCTGCCTAACACTGAATTTAACATATGCTTTAACACAAACGTCAAAAATGACTGAAGGCCTGTTTCAGTGTCTGGGATGCATCATGCCAACACAAAGTCTACCGTGTCAGAATATCTTTTACATTTGTTCGCCTGGTGACAGCGCCTGGGGACAGCGGCTGGGGACAAAAATACATTCGACACAGAGCACTGACATTTTGTATTGCTTTTTGCAAGTTACAATAGATACAAAAACAACAATACATTTGGCAAATAAATATTTAAAATAATGTTAATATGCTGATTTTGTTCTGCATCTATCCAGATGTCCAGTCTATCACTTGAACAATGATAATACTCTAAATGACTGCATGGAATACAACTCTCAGTCATTTTGACAGTTTGAAATGAATTAAAAACTGTATTTGGAAAGCATTTTGAGTGGGTGAGTGGATTTCTTTTTCATCTTCCAATCAGAAAGTAGGGATTAAGATGATATAGCGTTGAACTACTCCTTTGAACTTTAAATGCTAATTACCTGATTAAACAGTGAAAACCTATTTAAACTGAGACGTTGGTCACGTTGACAGTAGAGCTACATTTGTGTTAATGCTGATAAAACCTGTCAATCGTTTACATAGAACAGCTTCAAATAAGCACTGTTGCCCTGAAAATGCCCTGTCATATTTAACCCCTGGAAGCAGACATGGATGGCGTGATATCAAAACAAGAGAGGTATAGGCGTGAGAGAGCAGATGATAAACAAGAGGAATGACTGTGACACAGTGATTTATAGCGGCAGAGGGAAGGAGTCAGGCCTTGACGTTTATGAACCTGATGAGCCGGTTCTTTTGTTTTCTCCTCTCTCCATCTCTTTTTTTTATTCCGTCACTTCAACCATATCTCCGGCTCGGTCCCTGCCCTCGTCTGCCAGTCAATTAAAGCAAATGCCAGCAGGAAGGGCGGAGAGATGATAAATATTTTACCAAGGCAGCACAGCCAGACAGACAGAGAGGCGTTGGTGATGTCAGGGACAGGAAGAACATAGACATAAACAAGAACGCTCCAGAGCCAAACAGAGAACATAATGTTCTGAGTCCTAGCAATCTGTGTAGATATAATATGTTGGATATAGTTATATTAGATGTAGGCCTATTAGACTGCAGCAGCAGGAGTAGAGATGCCTTTAATGGTTCAAAATTGTTCTTTCATGTTTAGATTTTTAGTTTTGAAGAAAAGTAACTTTTACAACCATGGAGGATTGAAACTGCCATCCTTATAATATGATACATCCTTAAACATCTGCAATAATGACTAATCGGTATGAGGCAAAAATACCTCCTACTTTCTTTTACCATACCAGCTAAATGCATTGTCTGAGAGTTAGTTGGAAAGTGATTTTGGTCGATACTAAAATCAGAATCATCATAAAACCAAACAAAAACCTTCATATCATTATAACATTTGTGGAAATTAATGAACATTTGCAAATAATATAAATAAAATAATTTAAAAAAGTTGAAGAGAGTTTTAGCTGCTGATGGTGAAATAACTACAGTGTCAATCTCAACTATGGGATGGATTGCCACAGAATGCTGTTCATGGTCTACAGGGTATGAATCCTACTGTTGAATGGATTGTCATGAGATTTGGTAAGGATGTCTCAATGACTGAATTTGATAAATGTATGTTAAATAATCTTTTGTCTAGCGCCATCATATTGTCAACGTTTTATTTGTTCAATAGGCCTACTGGTGTTTGAACTTCTACGTGCAGGTCTATTGATATTCCCATCATCCCTTGCTGTACTTTGTGTTTACTGCTAATTAGCAAATGCACTTCACCAATATGATAAACACGTTCATTTTTAAACCTCAGAGCCATCAGCATTTGAACAAAAACCCAACATATCAATAGACCTAACAACCTAAATAAATGATAAAATATTACAAATATAACAAAAAAAAAGGAATAATAAATTAATAAAGTTAATAAAACAGCATAGAAAAAATATAAGCTTATTCCTACAATACATATTCATTTGATTATACTACAGAAAAATATTAAACCAAAAAACATGACTCATCGGGATTAGCGATTTGAACAAAAACATCCTATAGATGAGCTTTGTAATCATTCTTGAATTGCAATGGAGCTCTATCATGTGTGTTAGTAATAATTTTAGGTTATTTGTTGACGAAAAGAAAGTATAACTTTCTTCTTTAACATCTTTATTTTGCAAATAGAGTTACATGCCCAAGACCAGGCTCAAAACCCGAGGGCACCGAGCATTTGCAGCAGCTGGCCCCAGGCTCTGGAACACTCTGCCCCTCCATGTGAGGTCGGCCCAGACCCTAGGTTTTTTTAAATCAACACTAAAAACTCACTTCTTCTCCCTAGCCTTCTAGTCAGAGCGGAGCACGACTCATGACATTTCCCTGTGTTTGATTTTTATATTTGCTGTTGTAATTTATTGTCTTCTGTTTGCGACTGTAGTAATGTCTTATTTATTATTTGCATGTACAGCACTTTGGCTCGACCAAAAATCGTTTTTAAAATGTGCTTTATAAATAAAACCTGATTTGATTTGATTTGATGGATGTCTTGTTTCAGTAAAAAAAAGGGTCAAATGAGGAAGTGTGTGTGGCAAAGAAAGGTCGGACAGTGGGACATGTTTGGATAAAGCGCTGGTGCATCATCTGTTGGAGATGAAAGACACGGAAGCATATTTAAAACTCGCAGCAAACATCAGAACAGTTAATCTGGCGGGTCATTGATATCACTACCATCACGGGGGTGGGGACACTCATCTATTTTACTCATTAGTTTCCAGATGGGCAGGGCAGGGTCAGATAGAGTGGAACAATATGTCAAAAATCTCCACCAGGCAGATTTGTGATGTATACAATCAGATCCTGTTGAATTAATCCTATAAATGAATTAGTTACCATAGCATCTGCTAAAAAATGACATATAGAACATTCAAAAGGATTAAGAAAAAACATAAAACAAGTTAAATATTGCAAAGGGTATTAGAAAGTTACATTTTTTTAAACACATAAAAGTAAAGACAATTCATAGAATGAGACGTTCTGTTATATGTTACAATGCAGTTTAGGGTATGAATAGTTAATTAGTATAAGCAGCAACAAAAAAATGTCTTCTGTCTTTTGTGCATAGTAACTGATAACCCATGTTCTCACTTAGATAAGATAAGATAGTGGTTACAGCCGCTGCCTTCCTGGGGCCTGTACTACGAAGCTGGATTTTCGCTTAGCCGGCTAAATTCAGGGAAAACTCCGGCTTTCCGGTCCTACGAAGCTGGTTCTCTTTTTAGCAGGCTAGATCTCCATGGTAACTTATGCTTAGCGGCTAACCTGGTCCCGACCAGGTTAGGTTGCAGGCTAAGAGATCAACTCAGTGAAAGCACTGCCTGCTGACCAATCAGAGCTCCGTGTGCGGAGCGGGGTGCAGAGTTTAAAGCGATCAAGTCACATTACAGGAGAAAGGAAATACAGTTTAAACTGCCGTTGCAGGAAAGACGGCCGGCAAAAATCACAGACTGTGTGAACGTGAAATTGAATAGAATATCACCTCCCATCTTCAGCGCAATATGACTATTATAACATTAGCGTTAAGAAAGCTTAATTAAATATCTGCCACAACATCCGGATCGAAGTAACAGTACAGTCCGCGGCATATCACATCATAATGTATCATATATTTCCTTATCTGAGTCAGCTTCTTGAGCCGTATCTGGCCGTGCAACACTTACAGTGTCACATACTGTATGCAGAAGTAT
>NW_011335592.1:0-5840 GCF_000735185.1 Notothenia coriiceps | reverse complement strand
GTGTGTGTGTGTGTGGAGAGACACTGATGGATCGTTGGAGCTAGGTGCAACTCAAGGCATATGCTCGAACGGGAGCTGCCTGGACGCTGCAATCATGTTGCGCGCACTATCCGTGCTGAGTGTGCTGACTTTTCCCACAATGTCCCACTGTCTGGCTGCCTGCATAAAGTCAAGTGCTCGGCGCAGTTGTCGGCGAAATGTCACTCCTCTGTTTTCATTTAAACAGCTCCTTATATCCGTTAGCGCAGCTAGCTAGCACCAGATGCTAACCACAACAACAATACACGTAAGGTCTCTCTCTCGCTCCACACATACACACACCCTCCCGGTCCTCCCGATGGCCAGTTGGTGCCTGCCAGTGAGCGTGGAAGTGTGGTCTGCCGCAAGCGGCCGGACGGCAGGAGCGGGGCTGTCAGCATCAGCTTGTAGATGGTATTTTAAACTCGATGCGCTCTGAAACTACGGGGCGGCCGAGGACAAAAAATACACATGCGTTAATCGCGTTAAAATAATTAGTTTTTTTTGCGTTAACGCGTTATTAACGTTTAAACTGTGGGTTTTCTCAGGAAGTTAACGCGTTATTAACACGTTAACTTGACAACCCTAAAATAAACATTGATTGATTGATTCCAGGCTTTTTCCTTCAAGCAGAGCCTAGCGTCTGACAAAAGTTTCAATATACAAACTGCAGCTATATATTAATGAGATGCATCAGTGACACTGCAGCCTGCGGGGAATAATTAATTAAAAAGCACTTTAATAATAACACTTAATGAATTCGTATACGTATTTTTATATACATTCTAACAGTATTGTTTCAGAATATCAAATGCCAGATCTTAATATAAGTCAATTAAACACCTTCAGACTCTGGACTTTGGCCAATTGTAGACTTCATGACGTCGGTTTGGGGGATTTTGCGACGGGCATTATTAATTTTTTTGTATAGACCAAATTATTATTTGTGGGGGAAAAAAAGGCATATTAATTGTAAATAAAATAAATGAATCATTAGTTTCAGTCCCAGATTAAACAGGCCTACATGTATTTGACACTGCACAATAACATGTAAGATTTAAAACCTACTTTTTGACACTTGGCTTTAGGATTATAAACAAATATGTTGATAGTAATTCAGTGAGGCCCATTTCCAACAAACGTTCATTTCTTTTGCCACACAGACATTGCCTCAAGGCATTGCCTGCTTTGTGCAGTCAGTAGATGTGGGGCACAATATCAAAGAGGCACTCCATGTGTTAAAAGGGTTTGTGCTTAGGGTCTTCAAGACCTCTTAAAGCTCGTCTTAAAGAGAGTCCATACAAGACCTTCACTTTTGTTTTGTGCTTATATGTTGAATATTTCTGAATAGATTTGTGTTTAACGGAATTGAGACACAAACCTGGCATCATGTTGTGTTCCAGCATGGACACACTTTTCAAATTGCAGAGATTTAGGAATTGTGGGTTGAAAATGAGTTATGAAAATGGCGACTGTATTTAGTTCTTGAGTAGCAAAGTCAGAAACACACGCAGATCTGCGTGGTGACATTCACACGCGGAAACAAATCTGACAGGAAGTGGATTTCTGCTGCTTCAGGGCACAGCCAAGATTTTAGAAATATTGAGGTCATAGATTCATATTCTCCCCCAGCGGACTAACGCACAGAAGAACACTTTCTTCTAACCACCGTGAAACATTTTTGGGGAATTAAAAACAGCAAAAGATGAAATAGCAAATGTTCTATTCTCTTAAACTATTAGTTTTCTTTGTAAATGTTATCTCCCAAAATGACATGCTGTTTTATACCCCTATACAAACCGCCACGTATCTATTTTTATCACAAATCTGTCGTAAAAAATACTAAATCCCTTTATTATTATTATGTAGTTTGGCCGGGAACATGTAACACATTCTGTGTAAACAAAAACTCCAGAGCTGTCTTAAAGGTCTAACATTGATGATGTGTGTAATGTGTGTGACCAAAGAATACCCACTCCTCTTCCGGTCATTAAACCTCCAGAACTGTTGCAGGGTCGTGACCTCTGTGACACAGCTATCTGATGCGGGTCTGACTTTTAGAAATGCTCCGGTTACTCCATCCCTTTTCTTTCAGATCCAAAATGATCAGCTCAACTCACGTGTCATTTTTGGGCTTAAGAGAGTGATTCAGCTTTCTCCTGAAGTTCCTTCAAGTGCAGCAGGCACACACTTATTGTGAGTGCAAACAGAATCATTGGATTAGAGCCTGACACCTTTTTAAAGACCATGTAAACAGGCACAACTAATGTGATTCAGTTTAGAAAAGGAGTCCTGGATAGAGAGCTCTATAAACAAAGCCTTAGGGTGTGCTAATCTACAGGAGCTTCACAAAGTCAAATTCAGGCAACACAAGCAGAAAGAATAGTCTCGTGTCGGCTTCTGTTTAACTGTCAGGAAGTTGGGATTCTAGATTTAGATTTGACCTATGATGATAATGTGGTAATTTCTTAGAGACACATATTCTTCATTGAGTAAATCCCAAAGGGTTTATTATGATAGAATTCACATGTGTCACATATTTGCTGTGGCTGACCCAACAACATTATAATAGAACTGTCCTCAAGCCATTTCTGAATGTGCATTATAACAGTTAGCTTGTTGAAACTACCCTACAACATTTTGTTCATATTGAGGGTCGTGCAGCCCACCATTGATGAATAAGTTCAGTCCTTTGCTTTCAGGTAGGTCATGTTGACACGGCAGTAAAACACATGGTGCACATAATGAAATGAACGATGGCTCATCATCACAGTGAGATCTGTATGTAAATTGCTTGTGCTGCCACTTAGGTGCCATTGGCCTTCTTGTAATGAAGTGCTGCCTTATCTGGAAGCGTTGAGGATCCCTATTGGTGCTATACCACCAATCCCAGCACGCACCTGCAGATGGAGGCTGAACTGTGGACAGCCGTCACTGAGGCTGAATCGTGTCAGACGTAACGTTCCTCTCGCTCGTGGGTCTGTTGTATATTAATGGTGATGAACTCCTGAGGTTCTGTTTGTGCGACCTGTTAGCTTTGTGAACTTGCTTAAAAGTAATACCCGTCTGTCATATTTATGCTATCATTAGTCTGGCCCACATAGGAGTTCAAACTGACTTTACACACACTGTAGTAACTTCATGTTGGTGTTGTTAGGAGCAGGGGGACTGTCTAAACTGAATTTAGCTGCTCGGGTTTCGGGTTGCTCGTATGCTAGCAGTACAGATTACAACACCACATTTTACCCTCATGTCACTACTGTTGACATTTTTATTCTTAAGACACTTATGTTGCTGGCCTGCCTGTATCACAATGCACACTGTCTCATCCATAAGTACCCTGTTTAGTTCGATCATTAAAACAGATGGATGAACAATAAATCACAAAGTTATCATTTATACTGCATTACTCTGTTGGGGTAAATCCATAAAGCATGTTGCATTCTGCCCACATCTTCAGTTAATGTTGTATAGTTTCACACAATATCCAACAATTAGCAACTATTATAGTTGATGTTATAATAAAGGAGGAGGGGGAATAATTGCTTATTGATTTGAATGTAAACTTGTTTTGTGTGTGTGATGCATGGTACCCTTTTTGGTCTTTAGTCAACGAAGTGACCAGCTTACATAACACTGTAGTAGCCCAAGTTACATATTTAATGTTGACTGGAAATGTTTTTTAAATCAAACTACAGTGGCAAACAAAATAAAAGTAATTGAAGTGTGATGAAGCGTGCACACAAATGATTGTGCCCTTTGGATTGGTCTGATGACATGTTGTGTGACCTGGTTTATCTGAAGCTCACTGACACCTTTATTATTTTAGACAAAACAATCTTTATTTCACAGCCATGTTTGTACAACATATCTGGTCTAGAAAAGCAGACTTCTTATGAAATAGAAAAATGGTCAAAGGATAAGTGCCTGTTGTGACATCACTGACCAACACCGTTTACAGTTCCAGATGATCATTACTGGTAAATTAGGTTGACTCAATAAAAGGAAAACTTCAAATCAAATATCTTTAATTAAACCTTTCCCTTTGAAAGACTTTTTTTCTGATGCAAATACAGTGGTGCAGGAATGAGTCCGAAAACCTGGAAATGAGTCAGCATTTCAGCCCTTCTGGTTTGCTTGTCTCAGTGTTGATTCTTTTTTAAATCTGTTTTTGATATGATCTAAGGTCAACACAAGCTGAAGAGATTTTCTCATTTTGTAGTCACGCCAAACATTAGCCACCTTTAGCTTAGCGGTGGTGACGTGAAGTAATGCGAAGATGATATTGTTCCTTTATATCCTCACGTTACCTTCTGGAAATGACATTAAAGCTTCTATTATTATAAACGTGGTGTTAATCTGTGGATATGGTCCTGCAGACAAAAATGTAAGTATCACAAAAAACGTGTTTGCCAAAGATCTTATTTTCTGCATTTGTCCAAATTCCAAGGGAAAAAACATCATCCCTGCACCACTTTATTTGACAGACATTTAATAATCAGAGAGATCCAGAGTAGAGGAGACACAAAAGCTGCTTGAATTGTCCAGAATGCAATGAAGTGAGGAGGTGAAGCTCACTGATGACTGAAGCGTCAAAGCAGCTGATTCAAAGCGCACAGAGCAACATATCATATCCCAATCTGTGCAGCATGAGGATCCTGAGGGGTGGTCGCTCACTGAGTCACCTCTGTGTTCACCTGAGCACTGATGCTGGCGGGGGTTACGTTCAGGTGGATGTCGTACTGCTGGTCCAGACCCAGATAGCAGTCGCTCATCAGGTACAGGGTGTAGATGCACCTGAGGCAGAGAGGGTACACAGGTAAGAATGTATGATCCAGACTGATACTGTATATATCTTTACGTAGAATAAGAAAAGCTTTTTGTTTCTGTTTAGGGATTATTATGTTGATATTTGCGTTTTTTTCTAATTTCCAATAACCCCCTTTTAACTCAGTCCCACACACATGGTCCTGCTGCCCAAAAGATTGAATAAAGCAAAACAGAGTAATGTTGCTAAAAGCTAGCATGGCTAATGGTTTTAGGAAATCATGGAACCTCTAAAAACTCAAGTTGATTTCCATGTGATTTCATGTGTAGTTTTCAATCTAATAAGGCAGTTTAATTCTGTGAAGAAATTACTGTTTTATCAAGTCATTCACAGTCCATGCTTCCCCTTGAGTAATCTCAATGACTGATATTCCTGTATGTATAACACATCTCAAGTTCTTTGACCACTGAAGACCACGTCAGATGTCTTAGACATACCCTGCTAAGTAGATGTTTAAGTATTGGATTGTAAAGTACTACTATGCTCCTAATCCAGAGTGTGTGTGGATAATAAAGTAGTTCAGTGTGTGTGACCTGAAACTCTCAAACGGAGGTGTTTGTTTACAGCGGCTGTGTATGGAGTGTGTGTGTGAAGCTTGTGTTCTTGCTCCTGTTTGAGTTACTGCTTACTTCCCGGTCTTCTCTGGAGTGTAGAAGGCCACGGACACAGCTGTGTGCTGGCGGACGTATCCGATCCGTTTGACGGCCAGCAGCTCCCGGCGGTCCACCTCCCCCACCACCAGGAACCAGCCTTCATCCTTCAGCTTGGGGAACCTGGGAGCCTGCGCCTTGCTGTCCTGCTTCCTCTGAAACAAACAAACAAACAAACAAACAAACAAACAAACAAACAAACAAACACACACACACACACACACACACACACACACACACACACACACACACACACACACACACACACACACACACACACACACACACACACACACACACACACACACACACACACAACCACACTACCACACACACAACACACA
>NW_011335591.1:17247-27669 GCF_000735185.1 Notothenia coriiceps | reverse complement strand
TTTTGACCAGTTCGTACTGTTACGCTCTCCGGGAGCTTACAGGATTGAACTCACAATGCTGAACACCAGGACGAGGAGACAGGGTTTATGTGGTAAAAAAGGTTTATTAACCAAAAAAAACCTTCAGGAGACAAAAAGAGTGATAAGATGTCCACTTAATCCAGGGCCAGGGTTTATCACCAGCGGAGGTGCGGAGAAGCACGGAGGTACGCTGATGAGATGAGCCAAGGACTCTGAGCTGGAGAGAGTTACCCGGTTGGAGCTTGTGTGCGTGGAAGCACGGGGAAAACACCGGTGAGGAGAGCCGGGGGTTCCAGAGCCGGCGAGAGTAGACAGGCTTGAGCCGGTGTGCGTGGAAGCACGGAGGAACACAGAGTTGATGGCTGGACGTGGCAAGCAGATGAGTAGGCAGACGGATACTGGACAGAGAGAGCACAAGGTAAGGATTACAAGAACACAGAGAGTATAGTTTAACTACAGCTAATTTACCAAGTCGTATTACCAGCGTGGTGAAACGACGAACAGGTGAATACTGGATCGAGGAACCGGGTATATATGCAGGTGAAGGTGAGTAGTTGTAATCCGGATGATGAGCAACAGCTGAGGAGATGAGTTGGCGGGAAACAGAAGTGGGTCAGCCACGCCCAGCCAGGAAGACAGACAATAACAAACACAAAATAAAGGGAAGAAGAAGGAGGGAGAACTGCAAATCCTCACACCACCACGGTAAGGTGCTGGTTCTTCAGAGGGGCATTTTCAACATGTCAGGTATAATTACTGTTCTGGCAAAGCAAATGTATCCAGGTCTGAAAATATGTATCATACATGTTGGTTATTTAGCAAGGTGTGAAACCATGTGAATCATTAGGTAAAGATTAGCATGAAGGACTAAACTAAACGTTGTATTCCCCAAAAAAAGTGTCTGTGGGTCAAAGTGAGCCAGTGGTTCAACTTAACCCCCCATGAGGCACTGAAGTTCAGTCTCTGTAGTATAAAATACTATTTCAATGTAATATTACACAACTGATGTGTTTTTGATGTTTTAAACATTGTAGAAAAGCCATCATGCAAAGGAAGTCCAAGAGGAAGACTGAGGAGATGGAGTCAGCCACTGATGGAGAGGCTTGATAATCCATCAGAGCAGTGGCAAAAGACACAAAATGTACAGGTCAACCCTGCGTAGAGACATAAACAGGAAGGAGGACAGGAAGTGAAAACAGGTCAGCTCAGGTTTGTTTTACAGGGATACATTCTCTCCTAACATGATTTATGATGTTCAAGAAACAGGTGTCACTACAGTGCAGACACAGGAAGTGGCAGAGAGAGCATGACATACTGCATATTTGACTTGCTAAGGTTTAATCTTGAAAAAGTAAATTGATCAGTTCAATTGACCCCTTGACCCCTTAGATGGGGCACTTTTTTTTCAGAAGTCATTATTTCATGGCCCTTTGTGATAGATGCATTATTATCCTTTCAATTGACAGAAGACATTGTGAAGTAAAGGTTGATCTTATTTCTCCTTGTCTAGAGGACATCTTAAGTAAAATGTGGCTCACCTTTCCCCATTCTCCCCTAATACTACAGTGTACAAATACACAGTTACAAGTAATAGTCCTGCATTCAAATCTACTTTCTAAGAGTACTTTCTGCATGTAATTTTCAATTTCAGAATCAAATCTATTAAATTACTGGATTTATTTTTTGATGCATTAATGTGTTCATCACAACTGTTAAAGGTGGAGCTACAGTACTTTTAATTAATGCATAATACTGCTGCTGGATATTTGAACCTATATTATTATATATCATAGTTCATTTATTAGTTTATTTTTTATTTTGTTATAGATAATAATTTGTAAAGCATATAGTAACACATTTTGTCAAATCATACTTAAGTACAACACTAGATAGACTTCACCACATTACACCACTGCATTTCAGTAAAGGGTGTTGTTAACTGTGTGAACTTGTAGAAATACAGAGGGAAGAACAGAGCATGCAGGATCAGTGTTTCCAGTACACAGGTTTTTGTGAGAGAAAATGTAAACTCTCTATACCATCCTTCGTGTTCCTCTATTTCTTCCCCCTTCCTCTGCTAACTGGTGCTGAGGGCAGGTTGGCCTGGTTCAGCAGGACTCTCTCCCTTCAACAGGTATGTCCTCTTCCCACTGTGACCAGCATCTGGTCAGCCAAAGGTTTCCATCTCGTCCCAGCCAGCAGCAGCAGGACCGGGCCGGCCTGCCAGAACTCCAGAGTGTTCTGGCTCTGTACGGACCTGAACCTGCAGTACTGGACATGTTCTACTGTGGGTTTAACCTATGAGAATAATTTATAGCTGGGGTCACCAACCTTTCGAGACCAGCTTACTTAAAGATAACTATCTCCATGGAGGGCTAGTTGATATAATCTTTCTGAAGAATATACAATTGCAGTTTTCCTTTAAATAACGAGCAACATAAAGCAAAAAGACATGGACGGAGCAGATGACGTATGATCAGATGATTATTTTCCCGCTGCAGTGCCAGCGGAGGACAATAAAACGCTGCTGCGATTGGGTCCAAACAGTTAAATATGAACAGCACGATTTAAATGGTGAATGTCTGAGTGACTTTTGTTCTGACGGCAGAGACTCAGCTGACACACGGAGGCTCAATCAGCAGAAACACTTCAGACAGAGTTCACAAGTTTGAAATTTCTCCCAGCAAAGCAAAGCTGCATAGGTTGCCCCTGGCGACCAGGCGCCCACTGGCCCCACGTTGGCTACCCCTGGTTTATAAAAAAATATATATATATATACTGTATATGTGATATGCACATGAGTGAGAAATTGAATGGTAGACTGAAAGAGTTTCTTGACAAAACAGTCAAACTGCAGTGACTTCTGTCCTCCTGCACTTACCTCCAGTGATTAGAGAGGCTCGTCCAGGCTCATCTCTACCACCCACCCTCCATCCCCTTTATAAGATCAGGGGTACGGAGGGTGCCTTAACCAAAGCGCTACACAGGGACAACAGCTTTGTTTATGCGAGATGCTGTTTGGTGACTGCTGCAGCATTCAACACCATCAATGTTGCAAACTGATCACCAAACACTGTGGTATCATCAACTCCCTGTCTAACTGGATTGTTGTCTTCCTAACTAACAGACCCTAGCACACCTGTTTGTAAAGCTAAACAACCACAGTTTGTTCACCATTATCCTAAATACTGGTGTCCCACAGGGCTGATTCCTCTCCTTTATTTTTTCTTCACCTGCAAATGCACACATTATCAGGTTTGGGGTGACAACGGTTCTCGACCTCATCACCAGCAGTGAGTTAGCCTACCAAGCTGCAGCTGGTGTACCCATCCACCCGTACTTTGTTCACATTTTTTTGATTTTGCTTTTTCAGTCACAACACATATTTACACTTCAGGTTTATTTTTAGTTAATATTTTGTTCATGGATGGACACTTTGATACAAATATCCCTCTGTATCTGTTTGAAATCCATGAATTCAACATTTTGAACGAAGATCCTCATCCTCTGTGGAAAATAAAAGGGTCAGTACAGTTTCACTTGAAGACATGCAAAGTGAAAGTGAAAGATCAGGAAGTAAGATCCTCACTCGTGTCCGCAGCTGGAAAATGGTATATCCCTGTGAGGTCACTTTGAAACAAAGTCCTTAACATATGGGATGTGCACAGCCTTATCAGTAAAGACTCTTTGCCCACAACAGAGCCTCAGAAGACAAACAAATGTTCCTCTTTGTGGAACATCATTGAGCCAAATATTAGCACTCTTTTACCTCGTGGGCTATCTCTTTATAACTCCAGCAAAAACAAAACAGAATACTTGGCAAGAGCTGCAGCATCTGTTGTTGTGTTATGAGACACGTTTTTTAATTATTTAGTTTTAGGCCTGCATTGTTTTCCCCTCCAGGCCTCCCACCCAACCCACTCTTTCTACCGGCACAGTTCCTCACCCCCCTACACTTTAACACCCCTCCGATGAGCTGAGAAGTGGAGCTAAATACACTTGACCTTGGCAGACTAGCGGGGTCCACCCTGGCACCTCGGGGCCCTGGCTGGCTTCCAGTGCTGACGGTGCTCCCAGAGTTTGGCAGGGATTATGGTCTTTGCTTGGAGATCACTATGGCATGTTCGAATAGGAAAGGAAGCTGCCAAGAGGAGGGGGGAGGGGGGCAGGCTGTTTATCTGGGGCTCTGACACATGGACCTCCACAAAATATAACAAATACAATATCACAGATACACACAGGAACACAGATAACAAATAAACATAGTAACATATTTATAGGAAAGCGTGGATAATTCAACCCTTCACTGGGCCTTCTTGCCCATTCCTCACTCTCATGTTAGCAGACAGGCATTCTTCCTCATTCTTTGTCTCTTTTGCCCACTCAAGCTGACTATGTTTGTCGGTAAATTAGGAAAAGTCCTTAGGGGCGAGTAGACAAATTCTTCTTCTGTTTTTTAAATCTGTGATACTACAGTATTGCAATACTACATTGTACAAGTGTTTGTCCATCGCTTTAAAGTCTAAACTACTCCACCAGATGAAAATCTGCTCAAAGATTGTAGGTCAACCCTGTGAGAGACCGACCCAGTCTCACATCTAAACGTGTAATATTGGTTGGTCCACAACTTGGGACGTAGTATTTCTACAAAAACGCCTCTGAAATTGTAGGATCCCTACTTTTTTTTCACCATTAACTTCCAATGGCTGGTGTCTATGTCACGCATGGGCGTCGCAGCCATTATATGAGGGTGGGACAAGTCCCCCCCACTTTTTCAAATGATTAGTTTAGACCCCCCCACTTCTACCATGTGGAAAGTCCGTGAATCGGTTTATCCACTCGCCGCACTTTGTAGAGCGCTGTGTCAGTGCTTCACTATCAAATCCATTCCACTTGCTTATTAAGAGAAAGCCCAAATCAATGAAACTCCGTACCATGTTTTCACTGGTACTTTGTACCAAGGCAGATTCTCCCATAGCGCGCATGTTCAAGGAGTGTTGTCATAGTTGGACAGCTCAGGGGCCTCATTTATAAAGGGATATACGCTCAAAAAATGGCGTACGCCAGTTTCTACGCAATGTTTTCCAAGACTTGATAAGTCGGTCGTAAAACACAGGAGGTATGGAAACTAAGAACACCATATGTGGTGAATTGTACAGCTAATGTAACACAACACATTAATTGTATTTCCTTTAACTGGTGGATATAGAGTTGCTGCGGAGGGGGTTGGGGGTTGAGATGCACAGGCTGCAGTGGAGACGCTGCGCACAGCTGATCGACAGCTGGGACACAAACCACCAAATACAAAAAGATAATTCAGATCCAGTCGTCATGACTCCACTCCGGAGGGATTCCCCGATCATTTCTTACAGTTTCTCATCAAGGGAGTGTCTCCTGTCCCCGGTACAAACACACTGCCTGAGGAAGGCTATGTGTATTTATTTTGTCATTAGACTTTTTCGGATCACTTATTTATTTATTTTGGTGACGATCCGACCTCCATGCTAATACTCTGGTTCAAACTGCATCCACCAAACAATATGGTTTACTTCGACCTCCCCAAAATAACCAAAATCAGACACTGTGTGAGATGTCTTTTTTAGCTGTTCTGTCCTCATTTCCTGCGATCTTCTTCATAAAGTCAGTCAAAATCAATGGGCGTTTCTTTGACTATTTATAGGCAAATATGGGCGTTACGTGAAGCCCGCAAAAGCTACACCGCATTTCGAGTCGATTGTGATTTATAAAGGGAAACCGGCATAGGAAGTGCTGTACGCACTTTCCTCGCCGGTACGCAATGTTTGGTGAATCGGTAAATGTCGGAACATTTCTGTACCTATTTATTGGATTTCTACTACGTAAGCAACCTTCCCACGTGAATCCTACGCACAGCGTTATAAATGAGGCCCCAGATGCCCAGGAGAAGTAGGACTTTGTCGCCTTTCTTCAAACGCATCATCATCACGTTGCATACATACAAAACTATAAATACAACAATTATTTGCAAAACTTACAAGAATTCCAAAAAGTAAAGCACACATTTCCTGCAAACTGTTATTTTATGGGGAATTGCAGGGGATGTATCCATCTCACCCTCCCTGTTGAGACACAGAGACACAACTGATGGTTGGAGGGAGATCTGCACTCACCAGAGGGCGCTGTGTCATATTGAGAAAAGCTCTTGAGTTAGGAAGAAACATGCACTTCCAATCACTGTTCACCTTAAATTTCAAATATTGTCACTTGGACCACTGTCTTTATTCTTTGGTCCAATGTTGTACACCTGTGTAGTTTGACTGACACCAGTAATATAAATATAAATATTATTATTGTGCTGGTTTTCATCCATGTATGTTTTGCTATTTTGTGTTAGATCATAGTGAGGTGAATTCTCGTGGGGTTTTTACGCTTTATCAGAGAGAACTATTGTGACATCAGCTTAGGTTTAACAGATACGTGTTGAATCGTAATCAATATATATTTGTATTCTTATGTTTTAACATATTATCATGATGATGGTAATGTAGTGCATGGTCTTCTTTTTATTTCTTTTTTTTAAACCTTTATTTAACCAGGTGGTCCCATTGAGATCCTCGATCTCTTTTTCAAGGGAGACCTGTCCAACATGGCAGCAAGTAGGTTACAACATGAACATAAAACAACAGATAACACAGAAGGACATCGTATTTACAGGGCTACATGTACATACTGTACCTAGAGACATTGACAAGTACCAACAGTATCAATTATCATTGCACCTATCCGAGCTTTGAAAACAGGCAGTTGAACCAATTTGCTCATTTTCAAATCTTTTTGAAGACTGTTCCAAGTAAGAGGAGCTGCGCACATAAAAGCTTTCTTACCTAAGTCAGTCCTTGCACTTGGCACATGTCTTAATAAGATGTGTATTTATTCCACAACTAATGCTGCTTAAGTAGAATTCAAATAGTAAAATGAAAAACTGCAAATTGGTTCTATATTGTGTCAGTTTTTATGGTTGCTCCCCATAATGTCAAATTCGATGTTGATTTGTATTCAATCCGAGGTTTTCCTAAATGTTTTGCCTGCTGCTCCCCTCAATTGAAATGCCATTCTTCTCATTCTCAGGTCTCCAGACTTCCACTGCCCCTGTTTATGTAAAACTGACATGTCTTTTTGACATCTGGCTTTATTCTAGTGTGTCTACACCGCATATTAATGATGTACATGGATTATTAATCCATATTAACCCTGGGATTTACCCACCAGTCGGCCAACCACACAGCTCTGTGTCTCTGCTAATGAGTGATGGTACTCGACAGTGACCGCTCTCATTAGCTCTCGTGAGTCAGGCTCCAGCTCACACTCCTGATGATGCATTTCCACTGAGAGGAAAATAATGAGGTGCCTCTGAGCAGAGTTTCTCTCATAACGACCATTCACAGCTGTTTTATTTGCAAAGCATTGTGGTCTGGATGTGTAACTGCATCCTCTTAAAGGTGGGGTAGGTAAGTTTGAGAAACCGCCTCGAGATACACTTTTTGTTATATTCCATGGAATGCTCTTAACATCCCGATAGCAATGAATATCAGTGCTTTGACAATAAATCCATAAAAAAATGTCATCTGTGGAAGCCGTAGTACTGTAAAATGCACGACCAATCATTTTAGCCGGCCCGGCTAAAATAACTGGATGGCCTACCTGCCTGTCAGCCTTCCATCTGTGCACAAATTTATCTCGTGCCCTCATTGGTCATGTGCGCGTTCGTTTGTGTGTTGGAGGAGGGGCTCTGTAAGGAAGTGGCAGATTTTTTCCGGCTGTGTATTTTCAAATTCTAGCGCACTCGAGCTGGTTTCTCCAAAATGACCTACCCCACCTTTAAGACTCCTCAAAGATGAAGTCATTTGTCAGTGTGTCAGTTTACTCTGCACCAGATGCATACAGCTATAAATCAGTGCTCACCACCTCACACAATTCCAACATTTCCTAACTCTTCAGGGGCCTCATTTATAACGCCGTGCGTAGGATTCACGTGGGAAGGTTGCTTACGTAGTAGAGATCCAAAAAATAGGTACAGAAATTTTCCGACATTTTCCGATTCTTCAAACATTGCGTACCGGTGAGGGAAGTGCGTACAGCACGTCCTCCGCCGGTTTCCCTTTATAAATCACAATCGACTCGAAATGCGGCGCAGCTTTTGCGGGCTTCACATAACGCCCATATTTGCCTATAAATAGTCAAAGAAACGCCCATTCATTCATTCGATTTGACTGACTTTATGAAGAAGATCGCAGGAAATGACGACAGAACAGCTAAAAAATACATCTCACACCGTGGTTGCGCTTCAGATAGTTTAAAATCAGCTCCTAAGTTCTACACCTATCTCCTATTCTTGGACCTCTGAGTGAAACGTCACGGGGTTAAGGTATTGGATAGGGAGAATCAAAAGGAATGCACTTTCCACTATCCGGACGTGTTCAGGGTGCGCCAGCGCGGACGTCATTGTGTGCGTCTGCTGGCTGTAGTGACTATGGAAACTACAGTGTGTATAATACACGGACTACAACATGGATGTGTTAATCAGACGAGGGACTGACTGCGTAAACTCCATCAGAGACCTCTGCACCCGTGCTCTGATGGCTGTTGTTTATGCTTTATGAACGTGGACAACAGAGAAACATATTCTTCATGTAATTGAAATTAAAAAAGGAAAGGTGAAATTTATCTCGTCACCCTCTCCCTCCGATCCACATTAATACAAATGATCCCAATAAAGTATGATGGTATGAAAATATCTTAAAATAAATACAAATGTACCATTTATTATAAACGTAGTCCTTACCACTATCACTGGTGTATACACCATTCAAACATTTTTTTAAAGTTGAACAAACCCCACACACGCTCAGTGAAATGTTGACTTTATTTGGATCATTTTCTGTAAATACATGTTCATATTTTCTCTTTTTTGAATATAATACTGATGACGTTTCAAAACAAAGCAACTTTTGGCAAAGGTACCCATACGTTTTAAAATGCTTTAATAGCACCGTATCTTTCATGATATAACTTCTCGTCGTTAATCATTTGTTTCGGTGACGGCCGACTGTTGTGTGATGGCAAATGCTGCGGGCTGCAAGGGCATTGTGGGGCAGCAATTTCTCCTCTCCTTTCGGTTAGGGAGGTCCAGTGGTTCTAAGCTAAAAGGAGTTATAAGGAAGTTTGAAAACCTCCTTTCCTATCATTCTACGAGAAATTAGAACGGCACTTATCATGGTGTCCGGTCATTTCACTCCGTTAGGAAGGTTCTAAGCTAAATGCGGACTATTTCGACCTTCAGCCCTGGTCAGCGTTTTGGTTATTTTGGTTATTTTGGGGAGGTTGAGATATATCATCATCGTGGTTGGGTGGCTGCAGTTGGAACCAGAAGTGCCGCCATGCGCGGTCGGGATCGTCACAAAATAAATAAATAAGTGGTCCGAAAAGGTCTAATGCCAAAATAAATACACATAGCCTTCTCAGGCAGTGGTGTTTGTTACTGGGACAGGAGGAACCCTCCTTGATTGAGGACGTAAGAAATGATTCGGGGAATCCTCCGGAGTGGAGTCATGATGCTGGATCGTGAATTATGTTTTGTATTTTGGTGGTTTGTGTCGCCGGCTGTTGATCAGCGTGTGCGCAGCGTCTCCACTGAAAACATATTCCATCAGTTAAAGGAAATACAACTAATGTGTTGTTATATTGGCTGTACAATTACCATAATATGGTGTTCTTTGTTTCCATACCTCCTGTGTTTTTACAGCGACTTATCAAGTCTTGGCAAACGGCATACAACCACGTTTAAACCATGCAGTAGTTGCCTATATAATAATAATAACTCGATAGATTTAATTTGTGAGCCCTTTACAGGTGCTCAAAGACGCTTTACAGTTATAGTGAAAGAAAAAAGAAAGGAGAAGAAAGGACAAACAATTAATATATATTGTAAAGTTACAAGTCAACATAATAAACAAGAACTCAACATGAAAGAGCCAGACTTTGAAGAGGTGAGTTTTTGTGGTTTTTTGAGGTGGGGAGCGGTGCAGTCTCTTGATGGGTCTGTGGGAGTGAGGTTCCAGAGGGAGGGGTCAGCGACGGAGAGGCCTCTGTCCACCAGGTCCGGTGATTGCGATTGTTGCGTGGCATGGATAGGAGGTTGGCTCTAATGAGGAGCAGCGGGAGATGCGTCGCCCTGGATAGCTGGTGGGTATAAACAACCATGATCTTAATCTACATATAGAAAGCCGGCAATCTTAGACGTATTCTGTCCCTGTGTGTACGATATTTAATGAACATTGTTTTTATGTTGTGTGCACTGAGGAGGCGCAGAGTTATAAATCATTAGCGTGCTTAATCAATTGGTGATAATGCAATTCTCTGAAG
>NW_011335591.1:10169-17202 GCF_000735185.1 Notothenia coriiceps | reverse complement strand
AATTTTGACTTGAGCCGTCCCTTCCTACGTAGATTGACTGGTCTTCTTTACGTTTAGTGAGCCAGATCATTTGGCTCGCGCTCTCTTTAAGCACTGGCCGGCCCCTGTTTCGCGCTCCCACACAGCTCTCATGTTACCACAGTTTACGCACTTGGAGCCTCAGTTTTGCCCCGCCTGCAAGGCTCTGGTGCTCGCAGCTCACGCGCGCCGCTCCACTAAAAACCCCCGCCACTCATCTCGTCCAAATCGCGCCGTTCCGTGTTGTACTGTAGCAGCCACCTTTCGAGTCGGCGGAAACGATCCTCATTATACTACGAAAAGGAATCCCCAACCAGACTCCTTTCCCTCGAACAGAGGCGACATGTCCTTGTCCTTTCCTTTCTTCATTTCAAGCGATAAAAACTCTCGATCTTCTCTCGAATTATTTTAGATATTTTTTGGGACGCCTCGGGCTCGAGTTCACGGGTCCCGAGCTGAATAAGGGCCGTCAATTGACGACAAGACGCCCCCCTGGCGGAAACGCTCCCCTATGTAACGCCTTCACGGCTTTCTTTTGGCCTTACGCTCAACACTTGTACGTTGAAAGGGATGGATCATTCTCTAGGGCGGGTTGACCAATCACAACCAGCCAGCTAACCAATGAGAACCCGGGACTGGGCCTCTGCTTTTTCAGACATGAGGGTGCAAAAGGAGGTGCTGCAGCACAGGCAGTAAGAGAACAATAAAGATGCTTTTTGCAACATAAAGGCATGGCAGACATGTTCCCAGGAGATGACACTACATACTGATATACACCTGCGGCGCCGCTATTCACCAGAAGGATCTTTAGGGCTAAAAGTAGCTTCCTAACTCGAATTTAGGGAGAAACTCCCTAAACATAATGCGGCATGTCAGTCTTAAATTTAGCGGCTCCCTAATTTTATTCACTAAGGGAGCAATTCACAAAGTATTTTAGGGGCCCTCAAAAGTAGCACTAAGTAGGAGAGCTTTCAAGTCCTTCGAGGAGGACTCCTACACTCAGCAAGACCTATTCACAAAGATATCTGAAAAATGCGCCTGCGAGACTAAATGTTTGGGACAATTGGCAAGACTGCTGAATTGATCAAGAGATAATAGGCTAAATCGTGAGGGTATCACACTTGTTGTGGAATTAGCTGCGGGGATGCATTAACCATCGGACTAACAGCGAATAACCCGATTTAGTCCCGGAAATTAAAATGTTGGCGAACACTACGTATTTAGCAACAGGGAAAATGCAACTTTGCAATGGGCCGCCGATTTAGCGAATATCCGCAACCTCAGTCAGCCGTCGCCCCATAAACCAAAACCATCAACGCGCTCTCCTAGACCACATATCATCCAACAGTTTATCCGGTTCTCCTTTGGGGGACAATAAAAACTACACAGGATCAAAGGCCAACTTCATGGCCAATTGCAGGGTATGCCGGGTTGTGGTCGGTGCTATGGACGGAGACGCACATAAAAATAATTGACGCCATCAAAAGGATGGAGGACAGTGTTCGCCTCAATAGAAAGAAAGTACATTCCATCAACCACGCAGCATTGTTTTCATTCATCATGATAGGGGGGGACTTGAACGGCGGTATGGGCTGTTATTGAAAGTGTTCTAAGTGCCTAGAAATATGCTCATTGGATAATAGTTTGCAGGGTGCTTTTAATTGCCTCCTTGATTTAATGCAATTTACGTACTTTATGTTGCTCTCTCTCTTTAACGTGCATATACAACGTCATTTATCGTGTCATTGCCACAAACTTGTCATCATGCGCTGTATTCTCCTTAACTGCACTGCTTCCATAACTTTTGATTAGCGAATACATTTTCTAGCCTAGGCTATTTCCTTGTTTTAGGTGGGGCTCGTTTGGTGCGTATGGTTGCGGATGAGTTTCACGAGGACCGCCCTGCTCTGAACAACCAATCACGCTACTGACCTGCCCTTTCTAAACTCATGCACGGAGAATCGACATAATCCATAGCAAGCGGCGCGTCACTCTTAGTTCCATCTTTTAGTGATTATCCTTAGTATGAGTAGCGTTCTCAGCCGGACTTTCGTGAATACCTTTAAAAGAAAAAAAACTCCTACGTAAAATGTTTGTAGCGCGAGTTAGGGAGCGCACTCCTAGCCGGCTAAGCATAAATGCTTTGTGAATACGGCCCCCTGAACATCAGCAGGGCAGGACTCTTTAAGGTAGAGAACTACTGATTACACCTGAACATCAGCAAGGAGAGGACTCTTTAAAGCTAGAGACACTACATTACTTGATATACACCAGGGGCGCGTATTTCACAAAGCATTTTATGCTTTACCGCTAGGAGTGCCCGCTGGAGAGCCTAACTTTTCCCATACTAAGGGGATAAATCACTAAGAGTGAACTAAGAGTTGACGGGGCCGGGCCGGTTGCTCATGGATTACTGTTGATTCTCGTGCCCATGAGTTTTAGAAGCGGTCAGTACGCCGTGAGTTTTGGTTGTTCAGAGCAGGCCCGGGTCTCGGTGAAACTCATCCGCCAACATCCCACAAACGCAGGGGCTCCCACTAAAACAAGGAAATAGCCTAGGGCTAGAAATGGTATCTATCAAAAGTTATGGGACAGTGCAGGTTAGCAGACATACGACCAATGATGACAAGTTTGTGCAGACCACGATCAAATGACGTTGTATATGCACGTTAAAGGACGAGCAGAGCAAACAATAAAAATACGTAAGATGTGCATTAAATCAAGGAGGCAATTAAAAGCACCCCGCGGAATCTATATCCAATGAGCATATTTCAGCCCCACTTAAACACTTTCTAATAACAGGCCCAATACCGCCCCGTTAAGCCTTCATGATGGAATGAAAACAATCCTGCATGTTGATGGAATGTACTTTCTTTCTAGCTTGATGAACATGTCCTCATCTTTTGGACGGGCCGCGAATTATTTTTATGCTGCGTTCCCGTCAATAGCAGCCGACCGCCACCGGGCATAGCCTGCAATTGCCATGCAAGTTGGCTTGATCCTGTCTAGTTGCGTTGATTGTCCAAAGGAAACCGGATAAACTGGGGGTTGGATGATATGGTGCGTCTAGAGGAGCGCGTGATGGTTTGGTTATCGGGCACGGCTGACTGATGTTTGCGCATTTCGCTAAATCGTCGGCATTGGCAAAGTGCATTTTCCCTGGTTTGCCTAAATATCGTAGTGTTGCCAAACATTTTATTCCGGACTAATCGGGTTATTCCTGTTAGTCGGGGATGTTATTGCATCCCGCACTAATTCCACAACAAGTTTGATACCCTCACGATTTTGCCTATATCTCTTGATCAATTCACAGTCTTCCATTGTCTCCAAAACATTTCGTCTCGCAGCCATTTTCAGATTCTTTGTGAATAGGTCTTACTGAGTTAGGAGTCCTCTCGAGGACTTTTAAGCTCTTCTAAACTTAGGTGCTACTTTTAGGCCTAAAATACTTTGTGAATTGCTCTTAGTGAATACAATTAGGAGTCCTAAATTTAAGACTGACACGCCCATTATGTTTAGGAGTTTCTCCTAAATTCGCCAGTTAGGAGCTACTTTTAGCCCTAAGATCCTTTGTGAATACGGCCCCTGAACATCAGCAGGAGAGGACTCTTTAAAGTAGAGACATGAATACAGAATAGGGCCCCCTTAAGATCTGATGGACCTTTATTGATCCACTTAAGGAAATTAAGGTGTTATAGCAGAAATAGAATAAGAGTTCACGCAAGGATAATAAGAATACAAATATGAGTATTTAAACAACCATTTCTATACAAATATTACAACGACAAAGGTAAAACACTAAACAGATGAATATATGGATATTAGTTAAGATGGTTAAATATATTGTATGTGAAGGGTCATATTTTATAAAGGTTTTACTAAAGGCAGATTATCTGCTACAGATTTCAGGTACCCAGTTCTACTCTTGGCAGACTTTCCTGGAAGTTGCACACACACACACACACACACACACACACTTTCCATCATAAGTTGGAGGCTGCCTCCTCTCCCGCTGGCCTCCAATGCAAATCATAAAAGTGGTCTCCTCTCTTGTTTCTGTTCTGCTCCCCCGTGTGTCTCCCCCTCTCTTGCCGACTGATGGGACAACCCCTCCATGCCTGGCTGGTTCTCTCCTTCAGAAGCTGAGCGCTGAATAAAACATGCGCACCACACGCTGCTGCTCTTTGCTACTTGCAAATCACAGCCACCTTGCCTCCTCTCGCACCCCCCCTTTATCTCAGCACATGCATTTTCGTCCATTTCCTCTCTCTGCTTCCTCCTCCCATTCTCCCCCCCTACCCTTTTATCTCTCTCTTCTTCTCTCCCTCCCTTCCTCCTCCGTCTAAAAGCGCTCGTTCTCCCAGGTGATCGGCTTTGAAACCAGTGCTCCCCCCAGCTCTCATCCGAGAGCCGTGAGTGGTTAACTGCACTGAGCGTGCTCCCAAAGCACTCTGGGCAACCCCCCCCACCTCCCTCCTGTACAGTAGAGGCAGAAGAAGAAGTGTGTAAGCCCACACTATTGTCTTTGCAGATTCCTGTCACACTAGATCCAGAGAGGATGGGCTTTCATGAAGACGGAGAGCAAGGAGAGAGGAAGACTGTGTAGGAGAGGTGGATTTAAAAAAATAAATAGGATATAGGCAAGTTCCCCCGAAAGCGTTTCCTGTCACACCTTGGATGATGCTAGCCACAGGGCGAGGCAGGAGAGGAGCAGCCCTCCAGGTGGTTAGTGAGAAGCCAGCTCCTCCGTCCCTGTTTTAGCAGCACATGGAGCTCCGTCTCTTTTGGGAATACACCAATGGACAGCTCCGGCAATATCCGACTCCTGAGCCCAGAGCAAGGTAAGAGAGTCCACTCTTCACACTTTACTTTACATGCAGCTGTGCAGAAGTATAGGCCAGCTCAGGATGGAAGCTCCTTGTGCTCGCTGGAGGTGAAAGAGGAGGAGTGACAGCAGAATCGATTCTACTCTCTTCAGCCTCCCAACTCCTCTTCCTTTCCTCTCATGTAAACAACTCAGCCTTTGAGTTTGACTTCTCTTCTGTTTCGCTTTGTTCACTTGATTTTTTTGTCAGACATGGACTGCCACCTTCTTTGTTTGTATCCCTCGCTTAACATGCTCATGTGCAAATGTTCTGCCCCATGCTAACCGTATAAGTTGAGGAGCAGTACCATGTGTACATTTGATTTAATGACACAGAAGATCTAGAAATATGCGGAGACACCATTTTGAATGATGATCTCGGGTATGGCGAGGTATCCCAAGGTTCCAAGTAGGAAGTAGGAACACAGGGGGCGTTCCAGTTCAAATTTCTGTCTGGGAACTCAGATATTCCCAATTTCAAGTACAACTGGAACCCACTATAGATCTTTCAAAAGAAGCTCCTGCTGACGATTGCAGCCGGCTCTTGGATTGGATGTGACTCTTTTGCTGTCACTCGCTTTCAAACACATCACCAGGCGAACCCTGTTTTAAAGGTGATCACCTGGAAGGCAGTGAGCTAACAAGCTGCTTTCAAAGAACACTTTCCATACAGAGTCCCATATCTCTGTCAGCCTCAGCATCAGAGAGCGGAGACAGCGAGGGGGGAGAGCAGAAGGTAAAGCAGGCAAAATGAAGTCATCTATCTCCGACAACTCCCCATCAGGGTTCACCGACTCCTCCGCCCCCTTTCATCCTCCCTCCCATTCTTGCCAGCATTCCCACAAGCCCCAGTAACCATAGAGCGTGTCATTAGTGCTGGATGGCCTCGGCTCACAGCAGGAGCAGAGCATTGGTAATCACACCTCCACAATGCCATGCAATAATGCGTACACTGCTGCTCCATGCTAGCACTGTGTAGGATGCAAAGTGTGTGCTATAACAGCGGTTTTCAAAGTGTGAGGCGCGCCTCCCCTGGGGGGCGCCAGAGAGCTTCAGGGGAGGCGCAGCGTGAGACACAAAAGAACGAGAAAAAGACGAGTAAAGTGACACTTGCCCACTTGTGGCTGTCTGTGGAGACCGAGTTCCCCCACCTCGCCAAAAAGGCTGTAAAAATGCTCATTCCCTTCACCTCCACCTAACTGTGTGAGTGCAGGTTTTCCACATTGACTTTGATCAAAAGCAAGTACCGGTAAAGGCTGCAGCCAGAGTATGATCTGCGTTTATTCCTGTGTGCATCAAACACGCAGACTCATTGTTCCCACTACAGTAGGGGTGAGTGTAATAAGGAGGCAAAGTTGACGTTCAGTGTGTTGCCGGGAGCATATAAGGATTTATCCACCATGTTGAAAATGTTAAAAAAAATATGTCTTGAGAACACGGAGTGCGGAAATATAAGGGTCGTGCTGCAGCTAGATGTGCCTGTCCTCTGTAAGAAGGTGTCGGCGACTGACATGCAAGGAAGAAAGGCTGTCCACAGGCTGTTCCAACTTTAACAACTGTATTAACTTCCAGGGTAGTGAATTGAACATGCAATTGTGATTGGGGGTGTGGTATATTTTCATGCACGGACACGCATGTTCCACAACACACAAACTGAACAACACTCAATTTTCCGATCGCTACCAGGTCCTTGCGATCTTGTTATAATAACAAGTGCACGTTACTGATGCACTATGGTTGAGACCCTTTGGGCTTATTCTAGAGGGGTGCAAGGAATAGTCCAAGTAGTGGGGGATTTTATACAATATGTTTAAAACATAAAAATAAAAAGGTTTAAAAAAGTTATTGTTTAATGTTTTAAGGAGGTGACGCTACTCAGCCAATCAAATCGGTGCAGTCAGCACGATAGATTCAAACACACACACACAGAGACGAGACAAGAGGAGAGAAACAGTCGGAGTAATTTCAAATGGCGGAAGGTAGACAGCGAAAACAGAGCATTTAATTACATTTTCTCTTACTGGACCTCTTTGAAATGCAATTGAATACCCTTGCATTATAGCAACAACAACAATAATAATAATAATACAGCAATAATAATTGGGAGGGGGGGCGCGGCTGTTCTTATGTTCTCTGAGGGGAGGCTCACCT
>NW_011335591.1:0-10136 GCF_000735185.1 Notothenia coriiceps | reverse complement strand
AGCAATCACCCACATTTTAAAAGAGAACAAAGCAAAGTGTGTGCTATAACAGCGGTTTTCAAAGTGTGAGGCGCGCCTCCCCTGGGGGGCGCCAGAGAGCTTCAGGGGAGGCGCAGCGTGAGACACAAAAGAACGAGAAAAAGACGTAAAGTGACACTTGCCCACTTGTGGCTGTCTGTGGAGACTGAGTTCCCCCACCTCGCCAAAAAGGCTGTAAAATGCTACATTCCCTTCACCTCCACCTAACTGTGTGAGTGCAGGTTTTCCACATTGACTTTGATCAAAAGCAAGTACCGGTAAAGGCTGCAGCCAGAGTATGATCTGCGTTTATTCCTGTGTGCATCAAAGACGCAAGACTCATTGTTCCCACTAAAGTAGGGGTGAGTGTAATAAGGAGGCAAAGTTGACGTTCAGTGTGTTGCCGGGAGCATATAAGGATTTATCCACCATGTTGAAAATGTTAAAAAAAATATGTCTTGAGAACACGGCGTGCGGAAATATACGGGTCGTGCTGCAGCTAGATGTGCCTGTCCTCTGTAAGAAGGTGTCGGCGACTGACATGCAAGGAAGAACGGCTGTCCACAGGCTGTTCCAACTTTAACAACTGTATTAACTTCCAGGGTAGTGAATTGAACATGCAATTGTAATTGGGTGTGTGGTATATTTTCATGCACGGACACGCATGTTCCACAACACACAAACTGAACAACACTCAATTTTCCGATTGCTACCAATGTCCTTGCGATCTTGTTATAATAACAAGTGCACGTTACTGATGCAATATGGTTGAGACCATTTGGGCTTATTCTAGAGGGGTGCAAGGAATAGTCCAAGTAGTGGGGGAGTTTTATACAATATGTTTAAAACATAAAAATAAAAAGGGTTAAAAAAGTTATTGTTTAATGTTTTAAGGAGGTGACGCTACTCAGCCAATGAAATCGGTGCAGTCAGCACGATAGATTCAAACACACACACACACACACACACACACACACACACACACACAGAGACGAGACAAGAGGTGAGAAACAGTCGGAGTAATTTCAAATGGCGGAAGGTAGACAGCGAAAACAGAGCATTTAATTACATTTTCTCCTACTGGACCTCTTTGAAATGCAATTGAATACCCCTGCATTATAGCAACAACAACAATAATAATAATAATAATAANGAATCTGAGCTGACAGAAAATGCTCTGTTTCAGTTTAGTACACACAGTTAAGCTCACACACTATTTTATGAACATATAGGTTCACCTGCTGAATTAAAAACAGAACAAATGAACCAAAGAAAGAGAAAACCATAAAGCAGATTCAGGCAGTAGAAGTATAGATTCACACTTAAAGCATTAGCCTACAGAACAGTACAGCTGACAGAGAAGAGATAACATCTGATCCTTTACAACAAACACTATATGCTCTTTTTAGATTTTACTAACAATCTGTATTTTTCAGGACTTTTTTATGTCACTGTAAGGGAATACAGTGACATAAAAAGGTCCTGTTCAAGTTTCGTGAGAATGCGTTTATGCACACCGTGTTCTTTCAATAATTTGGACCGTGCGTGAAGATGAGCCTCGTAATGTTAGTGACCCGAATCTCTGATCCGCTGAGAGGCAGAGAGGAGGAGACTCTCCTATATTCACCATACAAGAAGTAACCAAGAACAAATGGCATAGTTACCATCACTCTGTCGTATCGGATATTCCTTAGACTCCTTAATGCATCTTCTTCATTAAATTAGATGTTCAGTGGGGAAAAATGGGAGACACACTATACACATATGTGATCTATTCTCCATCTCTACAGATCTCTGTCCATCTATGGAAAAAGGTTGGAGAGGTAGGGGGAGTGTTTTATGATTTCTTACGAAAGACACATGTTTGTTTAAGAACAGATTCATTACAATTTAATTCCTATCAAAAGAGACACATTATTTTTTGCCTAGCAATAAAGTTGGACACAATGATCATTGATCACAAATTCCAACAATAATTGATCAACACTGTGTTTCCTCAAAAGGTTGAATCCGAATAAGATTTCCTTTATTCATCTTACATAGGGAATCAGAATCACACGTGTTGACATATGGGCCTCCGGCAATAGGTACACAAATCCTAAGAAATCCGTACAAGTCCTAACAATTCTTACAATTCCTATCACTTCACCGACAAAGTCCTAACAGGTCCTAACTGACCAATGACAGAACAGTGACAAGTCACGTGACCTTGGGGAAAGAACATGAGCTCATACTCCATCTTTGAAAGCGTTTACAGGAAGAAGAACATTTCTGGCCAATGTGGTTTCTACCCAGAAGATAAGTCCTAATTGATTGGTGAACCTGCGACAGCATAAATACGCTCGTAAGCAGCATACTTAATAAGAAGTGTGCTCCATTAAAAGTGTACAGGTCTTAAAGAGCACACAAACATCCATTCATACTACCCAAAGAAGGAGTATCTAATCAATCGAGATACATCACATCTGTCGTATTAGTGGTGATCAAGGCCAGTTAGGTTCCAATGTGCAGTAGTGTACCTCTGAGGAGTATTCATTATCTTAAGTAAGCTCATGTTATAGCACAGGGGTTTTCAAAGTGTGGGGAGGTGAGCCTCCCCTCAGAGAACATAAGAACAGCCGCGCCCCCCCTCCCAATTATTATTGCTGTTATTATTATTATTATTATTATTGTTGTTGTTGCTATAATGCAGGGGTATTCAATTGCATTTCAAAGAGGTCCAGTAGGAGAAAATNTGACTGGATCCATGCATGATCAAAGACAGTATTGTCAGACAGAAAGAGCCTGATATGATGCTTAGTGTAAGAGGGTGGTGGCTTCCTGTATTGATTTATTGGCTCTTTCTGTCTGACAATACTGTCTTTGATCATGCATGGATCCAGTCAGTATCAATTACTGTAATGTGATAGAGAAGACTTAACAATTGTCCTATTCTGCTTTTGGGGGGTTTCCCTCTCCTGTAGTGTGTTCTAGGTTTCTGTGCATGTACGGTCTGCAAAGGATAACATCCCTGTGTTCCCTGCAGAGGGAGTTTCTCTCCCACAAACATCCTGAAACACCTCCATTGGACTCCTTTGTTTACTTCTGTAACATAGTGACATCACTATGTAACACGTTAATTTGGCCAGTGCTCCAACACATTGTACGTGATTGGCTAATGGGCAGGACATCTCTAAGTGGCTGACCAATCATTACATAGCCAGGCAACTAACTAATCAGAGACAGAGAGTCATAGAGCATTGAGTGGCAGACCAGCACACTGCCGGTTTTGGTCTTTATATGGGATGTTGGGATAATACTGAAAACATATAGAATAACAACAGGCACATTTTCAAAATATGTTGTTTAGTGTTGTTGCCTTCTTAGTAAATATATGTATTCATCCCACTGCTACTAATAATAGGATGGGTTAAATGCAGAGACTAAATGTGACTGTGTGCGGTCCTGTGTACGTGTGTGACGATTGAACATGGATTTGATTTTGTTTTTGGTTCGCCTGATTTTGGATCAAACAGAGGACCTAATCTCTCTCTTACTCAGTGGTGATAGAGGTACTTAGAGTTTATATACAGTATATATATATACAACCATAGCATTCCAAATTGAAAACACGCTTTGTTTCACGAAAAAGTCTGGCATTAAAAATGTTACTGAAGTGCAAAATTATTGCCATCAAAATATACTTAAATAACCAAAACTAACAGTTCTTGCTAAGCATAATGGCCCATTACAGAATCATTGATACTGTATGAATATGCATTAATGTGCATTCAAATCACAGCCGGTAAAGGTGGAGCTTATTTTAATTAATGTGCATACTGCTTCTGGATACTTTAACCTGACTTTAACCCATAATTATATGACAAGTTTATTTATTAGTTGATTTACATGTATTATTTTATATATATTTGCCATTGGCTTATAATCAAAATCTGTAAAGTAAGTAAAGCTGCCAGATCAATGTACAATAAAAAGTATAATATTAGCTTCCAAGATGTATTGGAGTAGAAATATAAAGTAGCATTAAATTAAAATAGTAAAGTGCAAGTACCCCAATATTTTATTTAAATATGATAATTGGGTAAACGTACATCATTTTATTTCACCACTGCTCTCACTACACAACATTTCTGTGAAGAAGACCACCTGAAATCACATGAAGAGTAAGAGTCATCCACCACACTCACACCTGTGAGGTTCACAGGAAGTACAGCAAGACATCAAATATGAATCAAACCGTGGAGACACAGTTAACTCTGACCTCTGAAGTCCACGTCCAAAAAATGACATCAAAGTCCTTAAAGATGGTATGGGAATAACAGATTACATGTAATGGTTTCATGTAATCAGGATACAATTACATCAGTAATCCCTTACAGTTAGTCTAAAGAAAATTATGAAATCAGATTACTGGTACATTTAAAAAAGGATTACAGTGTTAGTAACAAACTAAAAAGATCATATAGTGTCTGTTGTAAAGGATCAGATGTTCTCTCTTCTCTGTGAACTGTTGTGTAGGCTAATACTTTAAGAGTGAATCTATACTTCTACTGCCTGAATCTGCTTTATGGTTTTCACTTTCTTTGGTTCATTTGTTCTGTTTTTAATTCAGCAGGTGAACCTATATGTTCATAAAATAGTGTGTGAGCTTAACTGTGTGTACTAAACTGAAACAGAGCATTTTCTGTCAGCTCAGATTCTATTTCTGCTTTTTTTAAACTGTAGTTTGTGCTCATGTGTTTCAGTGTTGGCATATAGGCTACTGCCGGAATATTCTTCATGAAACACAGCTTTTAATATAGATACAATCATTTTGATCCTAAATATCTTGGTTCATTATTTTTCTAAGGTCACATTGTTCTGTTGTTTTACATAATACAAACATCTTGATAATTCTTTCCTCTTTATGCATTTGCATGGCATTTGATATTGAGGTAATCCAAAAGTAACGGCACGTAATCAGGTTACATTACTTTCTTTCATTTTGATACTTAGATTCAATTACTGATGACATGTTTTACAGGTAATTGTAGCGGAATAGATTTTTGAAGAAACACTTCCAACCCTGATAATCATATTGTTGTTTGTTTTGTTTGTTTTCCACAAACCATTACTGCTGTGGTTTGGAATAAATATTGGAACCCCAGAGGGACCAAAGGTCTAATTTAGATTTGTTCTGGCCGCTCTCTCTGGAAAGTGAACTCTGACACCATCAGTGTCACACTGCTCAGGTGAAACAACATGAGAGAACCATTGAATAATACACACTGTGAACACATAAGCTTACAATTATATGAAAGTGTACAAAAACAGATTACAAGATTATCGATATTATCTTCTAAGAAGTAAAGGAAGAAATTCATTGTGGTTCATGATCAATACCAGCATGTTGTTCAATAATGATATTTAACAGGAATGTTTCTCAGCTGCTTTTAATCTGAAATATCAGTGTTCAATTATGATGGACTGATGTTGTTTGTAGTCATTCTTGCTCAGAAAAAGATACATTTCATTGTGGCATTACGTATCAGCCCATAAGCAGCTTCCTTTCGATATTATAAAATTACCTATTGTTTGTGTGTGTGCGTGTGTTTTCTCTATATTGCCGCTGTGAAAATGTCACATTAGTTCTCGGGTCAAAGAGCACGAGCGGCAGCCGGCAGCTCCCGACGAGAAGCACTTCAGCGTTTTATTGACTAATTTGTCTCTCAGTGTTACGTCTTTCTCTCCTCACTGTTACATTGGAAAAGCAGATGTGCTAACACATTCAGAATCAGAATCAGAATTCCTTTATTTGTCCAGCAACAGGGACATTTATAATATTTATTTGTATTATTTATTTTTACTTGATTTTGGAGCAGCATTTCTTCCAGTGTAGTCTTGGCTTTTGAATAGAATTAACAAAAATAAGGTGAATTACTTTTCTTTTTCATTTCATCCAAAGGTCTCTTTTGGAAATAGTTAAGTTGAGAGCAAATGCACCAAACATTCAGTGAGAAATGTGTGGTCTTTGTCACTGGAGCTTCCAGGGACATCGGCCAAAGCCTCTTGTCACCTCCTACTCCGTCCTGCTAATCCGTCACCAGCGGAAGTGCATGGGCAGGGTCTACTCCCACAACTTTAAACTCATAACTTCCCTTGCACTAACGCAGATTTTGTAAAATCCCACAAATCTGCATTAATACACAGTGCACCTTCCTCTATCTCCGGCATAATCTTCTCAAACTCTGATCCGTTGCATAAAAGGCACCAAAAGGTATTAAATATGACATTTTAGGTTAGATTCAGAGCAAGTAGAATGAAAGGAAAGTGAATCCAGGAGCAGCAGACGGTCTCACCTCGCTGAGCAGGAGGAAAGTTGAAATAGCTCTCAGACATCCACACACTGTTGTTTCATTAGCATGTGTGTGAGAAGAATGCTCCGGCGAATAAGAGATGTCTTTCTTGGCCTCTGACTTGGCCCCCACTGTAAAGGCTTGACAGCAAAGCAACAGCTATTGTTAAAAGTAGTTTTGTCCGGTCGGGGTGAACACCAGAGGTCCAGCTGCTTTTCTGTCCCCGATCACAGCAACTGTGATCTATGAAGCCCATGATTAGAAAGGAGCTGCTGTTCAGGTGTGGAAACAGTGTCAATATATGACGGATTACAAGATGGCACACAGCACGTGTTCAGGTACCAGTTTAGTGCTTCTTGGGGTGTGTGTGATTCATTCAGAGACTCAAACATTATGAAATTGTGGTCTGTCTGGAGCAAAGGCTGAACTTGTGATATGCTGAATGTGCACTTTATGTCCACCTCTATTTCAACAGTGAATGTATCTTATGTCAACATATTTATGAAGCGATCAAATTTCATAATCTTTTCCCAACAGAATAATGAAAAAGCAGAACCCTACTTTGTGAGTTCTGCTGCAATACAATCTCAAAAAGCTTAGAGAGTGTAGGACAGAATGTATAATCGACAGGCCGTCTCCCTTCTCTCTCTCTCTCTCTCTCTCTCTCTCTCTCTCTCTCTCTCTCTCTCTCTCAATTCAATTCAATTCAATTCAAAGGGGCTTTATTGGCATGCAAGTTAAATTAAACAATGTTGCCAAAGCATCACAATACAAAATAATTAACAACATTAACATACATTTCAAATGTTTACATATTATTGATGATATATATATATATACAGTGATACAATTACATTTCAACACGTGTGTGTGTGTGTGTGTGTGTGTGTGTGTGTGTGTGTCTCATTCACTGTCCCTCTCTCTCTCTCTCTCTCATACACTCTGAATACAAACACAAGAAAGCTTGCTGTGTGGGTTTGTAGTTACCAACAAAAATAAACAAGTGAAAATTAAAATGTGCATTCTAAGTGAGTAGGCACCAACCCGGGGGACAGAAAAGACAGCGATTGTCTCCAGATTCCGTGATGAAGCCGGAACAGAGTTGAGAAAGAACACAGGGATGTGCAAACTCTCCACTGAGTTCACATCTCTTCCTGTGTGACAATAGAAGAGAAACGCTGAACGTGTGAGCCCTTTACTATTCATAACATCTCGCCCCATGTCTTTGGAAGGCCAATCAGACCAGAGTCAGACACAGCGCCATGACGATGAAAGTTCCAGAACATTGATAAACTTTCCCCGTTCCATACATGTGGCTAGATGGATGTATAAAGAGAAGTGGATACAGTGTCAGAGGCTGGGCACCTATTTATTCCCACAAAAAGTTGCTCATTGGTTGATGAACCCAAACCGTCTGACTCGTAGATCTACTTTCTCATCCACTTGGACAAAAAAAACACTCGGGTCAGTCGATTGAACGGAGAGGGACAATAACTTCGGATTCAGCTATTGAAGGCACTCTTTGGAGACCCGTTCATTCCTATGAATGTTGCCCAATGTTGAATGAAGCCAAAATGCCCGGGACTAGCCCATAGAGTAATTGCGTTTTCTTTAAGAACTGCTTAAAATCATTAAGCCCCGCCTACAATCATCCATGTTCTCAAATTAGTCAATGAAGAGGAAAATAAAGCAAGAAAAATCTAAATTCAGATTTAAGCATTTATTGCACATTTAAGGTCCTAATGATTAAAATAAGGGATATAAAAGTTATTTAATGAAACAAAGTGTTCGTACTGGGTTATTGATTTACCTAAAAAAAAGTATGTGTATGTTAGTGTAGTAACACTGTTTGGCCACTACGAACATTTGCTTCAACTCCTTTGCGCTCTTCCTGGGGGCTTTGGCTAGACCTTTCAGACACTGAGTTTGGAGGATTATTTTAAGGTGATATGTGGCTGAATCTCATTGATGTATTAACAGAACTGGATACATTTTTGGAGGCGGGGCACCGGTTAGTTCTATGAAAATTGCTCAAGAGGCACAGTGCTTAAGTGTTCTGTAAGCCCCGCCTCATTTAGGGGGAATATACCTCAGCTATTAGCACATTTTACAACCTTTATGACCTAATTATTTAAAAAAAAAAAAAAAGGGCTTTTCAAGTGTTTGTACTGGGTAGTTTGTGAGTTAACTGATTCCTGTTTTCGTTTCCATAGAAGAGCATACCCACTCAACACAAGCAGAATCAAATGCTTCTTTTCAAAATCTTTCCCAGATAAGATATACCCCAGAAACTCCCATCATTTAAACATCTCTGATCTAACCCTGTAGCTTTGCCCAACTGGACATCTGCTCCACTGCAGGAAGCCTGTAAACGCTGATCAGCCCCCCAGCAGGAAGAAAAGGGAATGCCTAATTATTCTTCATTTAGAAAAGGAGGCATATGGATAATGTGTTTTGGAACAGAACTCTTCATCTGGAACACTGTCTTGAGCCTTTGGCCTGTACTTGTTAAAACAATATTCTATGTTGACTATTTTCCTGTGTGTTAAATTGTTACATGCTGAAGGGGAGTCCATGTACAAACAGCTACAAATAACATCTACACCCGTGCAGAAACACGCCTTCAGTCTCAGAGGACTGATGAGCTGTTCTGATCATGTGACCAGGCTTGCTAGTTGAGCAGGAGACCCATAACCACCGGCTATTTGTTGTTGTGCTAGTAGATTTAATGAGTGTTGCACTCGCGATGTGGGGGAGAGAAACTCTGAGCCCCTTATCTCTCTGATGGGGGGCTTCGTGAGTGCTAACCACGCTCTCTTAATCTGCATGAGGGGAAAGATCTCCTTCATGCTCCATGTGTATGTGGGAAATTCAATCTTGTGCTTCGAGGGTGTCGGAAATTATTTGAAATGTGTATTTGCGTGTGAAGAGTGAGACAGTCTGGAGCGTGCACATGTGCGAGTGTGTAAGTGTGTGTGTGTGTGTGTGTGTGTGTGTGTGTGAGTGTGCAGCAGCTATCTGTGCGAGATATCACAGTGAATCAGAAAAAGGTGATTTTTGTCGGGGTCTTTTTATAGATGCAGCTGCGGCAGCAACAAAGAAGTGTCAAATAGTGGGTGTGCCTCTCTTTAATGATTCCTTCAGAAAGAAGAACTGTTCCAGCCTCCACTTGCAAACATCACCAGGCCTCCATGAAAGCTAATGTCAAAACATTTATTTTGCCATTAGGGGGGACTGCCTCCAGTGCTTTAAGGCAGCAGAAGGCAACATTTGTCAGTAAAGAATTGCAAATTGATTGATGCATTGGTGAATTGGAATTGCCAGAGCACGTCATTAGCCCCGTGAATGTATGAACGCTATCGCAGCGCACACACACTTCTCAGAGACATGTGCGCGGGAAGGGGGGTGCTGAGGGCGCTGCAGCACCCCCTAGCGGCAGGCAGGGGGTGCGGAGCTCCCCTGTCTGAATTATTATTTGACGGTTATTGCTGCTCCCGCTGTGCATAATCTGTGTAATATGTACCCAATAAATTCCACATTGTTGGTAAAATAATATTTTGGCCTGCCCCGAATGTTTTTTCTGTAGCCCCGGACAATTCTACCTCAATAATATAATACATTAACCGTGCTTTACGTGAACCTCATCAAGACACTAGAAAGGACGGCAGGACTGTAATTTCCCGTGTTCATTGAATGCAACAGAGGCAAGACACCAGACCAATCAGAGAGTTGCATGGAAATAAAAGTGTGCTTGTGTCATTCAAGCTCGCGGCTCTGTGTGTG
>NW_011335590.1:0-6230 GCF_000735185.1 Notothenia coriiceps | reverse complement strand
CACCCTGAAATGGTTCAAAGAAGTATAAAGTGACATAAGAACAAGTGAATATAGTTAATTGCATTATACCACAAATATTTCCTTTATGTCCACGTTCTACTACTCACCATGTTCCTCACGTTCACAGAGCAGTTTGCAGGACTCTGGCTCTACTGCACATATTCTATTCATTTCTATGTCTAGGATTACAACCATATTCAAATTTAAATACTGCTATTCTTTACTGTATTTTTTACAATTTTGTAATGTTATTATAGCTGTCTTTTTCATCTATTTTTTTAATCTTTGTTTTATTTTATGTATGTTTATGCACCAAAACACCAAGTCAAATTCCTCGTCTGTGTCAACCTAACTGGTAATGAACCTGATTCTGATTCTAACCAAGGATTAGGACCTCCAGCTCATGATATTAATAATAATAATCCATTTTATTTATAAGCACACTTTTCATTTGAGTAAACAAAACTCAAAGTGCCCCACAACCCTAACACCACTTCAATCAGGAGAGACGTGATGTATGGAATACATGTTTATTATCGGGTCACATTATATAAATGAAATCTAATGATGACAGTTTATAACAAGTGAATGAAATGGTGTTTTGGCGATTAGGCCCAGGTTTGGTAGGATGTCATTCGGGAAGGAAAGAACCGTTTCCGATGAACCCCCCTGGGTCTAGACACTGGTGGTGGTGATAAGTGGTTAGGTCCGGTTGGAAGGGAGAAGGTTGAGCTTGGCCCTGAGTTGGAAGCAGGAGGCGAAGGGGTGGAGGCGTGCTGCTTGCGCGTTGACACCTGGAAGACAGCTGATAGAAAAGGGGAGAGCATATATAGAGGGATTACCAGGGGCGATGATTAGGCTTGTGAATGGAGGGACGTGATAGGTTTGCTGAGGAGTGGCGCTCGCTATCATTTAGTGAAGGGAGCGAGTATTGCCATGACGCGCAATACGAAGTGATAGATCTTCCTGCCTGACCTTGCGCTGAGCTTCATTTGTTAGCTAGGTAGTTAGATATTTAGCTAGCTAGCTAACTCGTTCAAAAGTCACTTCCTGAGAGGGCCCCGCAGCCATGTGAGGTTTTAAGTTAACTCTAGTAGACACAGTACACAGTGCGCAAGTGTTCACTGTGTAGTACATGGCAGTGTTCCAAGGGAAGTATCTGAATCAAGACTTAGCATAAGAGACCCGAATATCGGCCTGTACTGGATGTGCTGCAGCAGTTTTCCCCACATCACGGCATGAGCTGAAACGCTGCTTCTTGGAGCCATTTGAACAATCTGTTCACTGCACCCTATGATCCAACCTCCACTTCTTCTTTGGGCCTATCATCTGCTGAAAGGGACAGTCTCCCTTCATCCTTCTTCCTCTCTATTCTCTCCTCACAGCTCCGCCTGCTTTAACCTTTATTTGTCCGGCGGAGGGTTCTGCATGCTCAGCAGAAGCTTTGCCCTTCTTTACTTTCATGCTGCTGTAGATGCTGCCCCATAAAATGGCAGTTCCTCCATTGTTGGCCTCTGAGCAGCTGTTCAGCACCTTGCCTCTGTAGTAGTTGTGAATAAAGGGTTGTCTCTAATCACTTTCAGCAAGCTTCTTTTAAAACCTCTAGGCTACTGCTGCCCTGCTGTCCTGCTGTGGAAGCTTTCAAACCTCTGGTTGAAATGTCTGTTTGATATGCTGTGTCTCAATTTGGATACCCCGTAAGTACACTTTACTGAAGTACACTGAAATAACACAAACCTTTATTGATACCCCTAGGGAAATGCAAGTGTCTTAGCAGTAACAGTAATAAGAGTAAAGCATAGAAATGGACAGATAAGAGTTCAATCAAGGATATTTAGAATGACAATACAACAAAAGGTTTGACTGTAAATATTAAATAAAACATAGTTCACATATATACAGATATTATTAATTATGAATATGAGAAATATATACATACAATAAATATAGAAACTGCAAGTCCAGATATGAACATACAGTGAAAGTAAAATGTAAATCGGGGCAGGATGGTTTTAAATGGGGGCTCAACAGGCTCCTCATCTTCACTAGCTCGTCAACAGGGTAGTGATGTCTCAAATATACACAGCTGTTGTGCACTTACCGTAAAAGTTTTTTCTTATTATTTTAAATGGCAAATTGGAACAACACTGAGCATTGCAACGATTCAACCACAGTTGTTAATGTATTCATTTTGGCAATGGCAGCCTGTGCGGCTTCCTCGACTTCCATTTTCACCAATGTGGTGGTCTCTTCCCTTCCCCATGTAATAATAATAATACATTTGATTTATATAGTGCTTTCCTGAAACTCAAAGACACTTTAGCAAAGATGGTGACCATTGAGGGTAACATTCAGAATACACTCAAATAAGCAATGGAAGGTATCAAGACACAGCTCTAGCGTCTGTATAGCTGTTGTGGTACTCATCTATTTAATAGGGCTGCAACTAAATGAATAATTGATACCAAATAATGCATTCATTGTTTCAGACTTCCAACTCACTACTAATTGTATTTCCATTTCATCAAATGTAATACAGTGTTTATATATCCAATCATTTGATCTGTAAGGAGAAATTATTAAAAAGGAGAAATGGCCATCAATATATTCAAACTGCTTGTTTTGGCCAATGAACCACCTGAACATGTGTACAATAAGGAGGCTAGGAGCAGATACGTTTTGCCATGTTTGGTTATAAAATGCCTATCAAAATGAATGCATTATCAATATTATAACTTTTTTATTGAATGCCTTATTAATCATGTATTAGTTACAGATCTGGTGCAGTTAACCCTGTTAGCATGTCATGCTAAAAAAGTCCACAGTGATGCAACACAGGACTTTTCATAGATTTTCAAAACAATATTGATTTACGTCAGTTGTACCTAACATTTGCATGAACCCAATATTTCAGGAAGCCTGCAGGGAATGTATTGATATCTTGCTCAAATGTCTCAAGGTTGAACTGATTAGAATTCTATTTTTGGCCATAATGGAATCATTCATATGGTAATATTGACAATTTAACACAAATCTGATGGGATAAAATTGGAGCGACATGGATGTAAACTACAACTTGACTGTTTGGTGGATACATAATTCTAGTTTGCTTATTAGGATAATGCCCCCTAAACCGGTGTCCCTGGATTCCTGGCAGGCCCCAGATAACTGAACCTATCAGGTGGGGACTCATCACGGATAGAGTCAGTAACTCTTGCAGCAGTAAGTCCAGACCTCGGCCCTGTATATCCGGTCTTAGTGTTCAGGTGTGACGACCTTGGGGGATTTTTAGCTCCACTATCTCCCATTCAGTGAGGATGGTGGTGTAAGTAGGCTTTTACTTCACTTGGATCCTGGAAACAGAACATTCTGGTGTTACACAAGGCGTTTCAACTTGTAATACGCTCAAAAAGTGTTCAAGTATGTAGCGCACAGACAGTGAAAAAACCTTAAATTAAGCATACTTAAAAACACCAGCATGCATAATCACATTACTTGATTTTTGAATGTGCCATTAATGGAAACTGCGTTCTCACAATTTAATGTTTGACGGAAATGGAGGAGCTACTAGAATATGGCAAAGAGGGGAAATTAGTAGGCAGTGCTGTGAATAAATAATATGAAACAATGAAATACTACACATTCTTTAAAATGCCCTTTTTTAGTGTGGAATGTTTTTAATAGCTTAAAGCTGCAGCTTGGTTGTCGTCTGTCAGGGCCGTATTAGGACACACTACATTGACTTTTTATCAGTAGTCATTTTACTTTTTTTATTAAAGAGGACATATTATTTGTACTTTGTGCCTCTACTGGGACATGTTAACTTGCTTTAATATTCAAAGTGGTCTTTATTTTTCTCATACTGCCTGTGCACTCTTTTCCCCTAGCTCACCTAGATAAACTCCCTCTGGAGGGAACACAGGGATTCTAGCCTTTGCAGACCATTGACACACACAAAACTATACAACACACTACAGGAGAGGGAAACTCGAGAAAGCAGAACAGGGTCTCTTTAACTTTTCATTTACAAGGCATTGCCACACTTACTGTTTTGTGACTAACCTCTGCTCTCGGATGCAGGAAGTCTTCTGGATTTTGATGAGAGTAGCTCAACACAGCTTTATTTGTAGTTTTAAAGACTCTGGAGGCTAACAGCTGACATTATCATCCAACGTTATGAGCCCAGTAATGATGATCATGCATCCCAGGAGAACAGTCCACATACTCCCTCACACCTCAAGCCATTTAGCCATGGCTGCCGTTCCTCATTTGCCTCGCATCACACTAAACAGCTCCACATGTCCGGACACGCTTTTGTTTTTACCATTGCTGTCGCTGATTCAAGACGTTTTCTCTTTGACCTTTGGAACGATGACGTTTTGCAGGGTTATTTTTGATGACCTAAACCACTGTGGAATGTGACTTTCTCTTTAAGTCTGTAAATCAGCTTAATGACTTAAAAGCTTCACTTCAGCAGGATTTCTTGCTCATGCTTCAGGCCTTGATTTATTTTTAACAGCGACATCAATTCATTGAGCTGTAATTAACACCAGTGTTTATTGTCCTTCCATGACATCGCTCCGGGGACAAATACAAACTTAATAATTCCCAGTAAAACAGTAGCAACCAAATTAAATGAAGCTGTTTACAATTGTTGGAATGTGTTTGCTGTGTGGTTTCCCCCAAAGGGCCAAAGCATTCTGTCCTTCTCTCTGACATTGTTTCCTTTCCTCTGTCTGCTCTAGAATGATGGTGCATTTTATTGCTCAGGTCTATAGTTCTCTTTCCCCAGCTCCCACTTGTCCTCTTTGATTTTCTACCCTTAGCTACAAAGTGCAAGCAAGTGATTTTCTTCCACCACCTTTCAAAGTAAGGCAATGAGACATGGTTATTATTAAAACTGCTATAATCAATACTTTTGTGTCAGCAATGGATCCAATGACTTGTGTCTTGTAAGTGAAAGTGCTGCACAGTGACAAACCCACCTCACAATTATCACCCAGTATATTGTTATTTTCCAGTAATGATTTGACTTTGTCAGTGTATGTTGTTATGCCTGGCTGGGATCTTATTGGTAACAATTTGGGTGACATTTCCTCCCTTCCAAAGATTTATCCGCACTGTCCTTTTTCCTGAAAAAATAACAAGGATTTCTGTTGACTATCATAACGATGGCAGCTTTAATACTCACAGTGATTACTCTTTCTTTAAACAATGGCTGCCTGATTTCAGAAATAGACGAAAGCTGGCTTCTGGTCTCTAAAAAAAGATTATGCCGTCTGACATTACAACCGCCAGCTGTTGCTAGCTAGCTAATTAGGCTAAGGTTACATCCATGAGCAGGCTTGGGAAGTAATGGATTACATTTAAAGGGATTACCAATTCAGGGCATAAAAAAAGCAACTGTTTTTGTAAATGTAAATGTGGATAACTAGCAAACAGGATCATGTTGTAACTCTTCTCTCAACCCTGTCTCCTAAAAATTACGTTCTCACAGAACTAAACTGCATTCTCAATTACGTTTAGCAAGAAACTTATTTTCTCCCACGTTACGTTTGTTATCAACGTATCTCAAATATGTTTATTTTCTACATATCTTTGCCATGTATTGTCTTGCTTATAATAATGAGAATAGTCATTTATATCATTTTAGAGCAAACATTTGAAATCGACAATCGGGCTCGATATATGGTTAAATTAAAATCAGTAGGCGAGGCTGTAATTTCGCCAGCTGTTACTCTCATGAGCGAGGCAGAAAATAATAGTTTTAACATGCCAAAAAGCTGCTGTGTCGTTTATTGCACCTCATACATTAAAACAAATCCAGAGTTACGTGTTTCTGTACTTCCTCTAAGAAGAAAGGACAGTAACAGAAGATCTCTGTGGCTTCAGGCTTGATCGCCGTTCAAATGACAGCGTTGGTTTTCCCAAAAGTGGGCGGGGCTGTAAAGTGACGTAGTTTTACTCTCATCTATTATTCAAAACCATTCTATTTATTCTAACGTAAATTACATGCCAGTGTTTTAGCAATTTGTTTTGCATGTTTAACTGGGAATGTTTTTTGGTGTAAATACAGCCTATCTACCAATTGGATCAAATATAAAAGTCAGCCGAATTAGTATTGATACTGCAAGGAGGCGTATTTTGTGAAAATAAATGTAAGATGTTATTTAATTGTTGATATATTTATGATCCTCGTCACGTATTCAGTTTTGGCGTCAGTTCTTCCT
>NW_011335589.1:0-3144 GCF_000735185.1 Notothenia coriiceps | reverse complement strand
CAGAAAAACATGGAAAACTATGGAGGGGACTTTGACAGAGGATTACTCACAAAGTACACAGTAAAAGTTCTTCATTTTATTTCTGGTAGAAGTCAAACTAGAACCGAGTCCAACAGTGTCAGTTTCCTTAAGAACTTGTGGTAACAAATATTTGTATCACTCGTCAAATATAGCAGGAATAAGGAAGAGCAGCTGATTTTAAAAAACAAACTAGAGAGACGGCTGAGTGACCGCAGTGCAGAACCGCTGTATAGTTTAAATCTCCTACAATGTTGTCAATTTTAGACTGAGACTTATTATATTTACAGCCCTTAATAACATTAATTTTCTGGGCTCAATATGTGTCTTGGCCGGCCGTTTTCGTTGTGATCGGTAAATTCCCCCTGTTTATAATAATCACCGGTCCTTCAGCAGGATACTGGAGTGATTCCAAGTGTGATTTTAGCTAACAAGTGCTTTTGTTTTTAAATCACTTCCGCAAGTTTTGCCCCGCCCCTCGCTCCAATGACCATTTGACCATTTAGTAAGGTAAAAAGCAAAAAGCAAAAAGGCCTCTCAGACGCTCTTCCGTTTACGTGTTTAATAAAGAAAAACAATTGGACGGTAGATACACGGATTCAACAGCAAAGCAAGTGTCCAGTTCACAAAGATTACATATTTTGCCAAGATGCATTCACATTCTGATATTATTCACATATCAAAATGTTTGGATCTAGGAAAAACAACTGATAAACTATGAATACAAAGATTTCTAGGTAAAAACAGGGAGAAGCTAAATAAAACAATTCAAAGAAATAGTGTGAATCTTATAGATTTAACAGTAGATAAATAGATACTTTATTTATCCACATTTGGGAAATGAATTTGTTCCAGCAGCAATGTCAAGCATTACACCAGTAAAACATTTTTAAAAGGTACAATAAAATACAAATATAATACGAATACAATTTAACATTAGCGACAAGTATATAGTAAGAATACAAATAATTGTGCAAAATAGCTGTTGTGAAAATTGTTCTGGGTTATGGAAGAGGAGACACTAGCAAGCTGTGGGGCAGTGAGTTCTCTGCCAGCCAGAGGTGAGTTGTTGTGCAGGTTAATGGCAGTAGGCAGGAATGTTTTCCTGTATGCAGTATGTCCTTGTGACAGCGGGGCTGGAGCAGTCTGCTGGAGAAGGAGCTCCGTTGACTGTCCAGCTGCAGGTGGAGAGGGTGGGGGTTATCCGACAACAGTTTGTTTAGTGTCCTCCTCTCCACCACAGCTACAAAACTGTCCAATTTGACGCTGATGACAGAGCCAGCATTCCTAATAACAATATGCTAATAAGCTTAAACAAAGAATTAAACAAATCTTTCTTCACTTATTATTGGCCCCACAATGCTTTTACTGGTCCAAAGTGCCAAGATAACCACAATATTACCTGCACAGCAGATGCCAACAATGAGCAGCTCAAAAAACGTGTAGATCACCACTCCCAAATCCATTGTGCCCTCAGCACCTTTTGATAGTTGATGGTCTATTGTCTCTGAGTGTTTGTCTAAGCCGGAATGTGCTCTTGTGAAAACTTTAAGGAAGTGATTAGCCTGTAAGCAGTTATTTTAAAGATACATTTAGTCTTAAAAAAGACCCAACTACAGTTGAGGTGTATATGTGTCAAATATCAAGCTGGCCAGAGCAGAGGAAGCCACAAAATCACATCCTTCATTTAATGGTGTGCTATGCATCCAAACAGAACCATTAAAACAGAAAGCATCTTGACAGATGTAGATGATGTTTTCTTTATGCCGATCAGGTGGTGCATTGCATTGTGGTAAACATTTTAGCAAGAAATTCATTTTCCACTTTGTCAGGATACTTTGAGTTTCCACTGCAAGTTTGTCAATCTCATACAAACCTCTCAAAAAAACAAGAACATATGGTATGTCTTTTCATTTTTTTTCTGGTGTTTTTTTGTTGTTGAATGCTCTCTCTCTCTCTCCCCCCCTTTCTGTTTCTCCTTCTCCGCAGGGCTTGTGTGTCAGGGGGCGTGGCTAGCATGCTCCTGGCTGCAGACGAGGCACACCTGTTCCCAATCACCTCATCAACCTGCTCCATAAAAGCCCAGTCCTCACTCCACTACTCTGCCAGATGAGTTCTTGTAATTGGATGAAACAGAGTGTGTCTCTGCAGCCAGAGCCTTGATACCAAGATCTCCAGTCTTTGGTGTGAACTCAAGGTTGTTTTCCCTTGGACAATTCTGCTAACCAGCTAGGTTCATAGCCATCACTGCCTGCCTTTTTGTGTGTGTGTTTTAAAAAAATGTAAAACCTTGTAAACCCTACCTGAATCAGCCTCTGCTTTGGGACCTTTTAAACAACAGAGCGTCACAACATAGTTCAAGTGTGTTGAGTTGGTACTTTTCTAAGGAACCCCTTTTGAACATTTCAATATAAATAATTTAAAACAATTGTAATACTATTACTTAAAAGTCAAAGAATGATATTTCAGTTTCTTCCACCATTACAACACTTTGCTAACTCCTAAGAAGAAGACTTCAAATATAGATTCTTTTTTTTTTCAAAAAGCAGATCCTACTTTTGAAAGATTTCCCCTTAAAATGTTACTATGTTTTCTTACATTGTTCTATTTTTTTTGGTGTTACTCTCTTTCATTTTGGGAGAATAGTGTGCAGTGTTTTTTAAGAATGCAAAGTGTCTGGAAAGGTGACAAAATGAAGTATACTCAAACCAATGTAAACACATACATTTCTTAAAATGTCCTTAAAATCAGTGTGTATCATGGATTTAGGACACGCTGTTGGTCGTCAGTTGAAATAATTAACCCTGCAGTATTTGCATTCTTGTTTGTGTAATAAGTAAACATGAAGGACTTCCCGTCATGCTTACTCTCGTCAGTGCAGTTTGAGACAGGGGCGGTTGGATGTTGGCACAGAAGTAATTGGTCAGTAATATCTTTATAAAACCAACGAGAGTGATGAAGAGAAATCAAAGCCATGATGAAGACTCTGTGTGTCGCTGCTCTTGTGCTGAGTCTCTCCTCAGTGTGCCAGCCTGCGTCGCTGGCCTGTGAGAAGCTGCTGCAGCCAGTGGACAAGGCTCCAGATGTAAGTCTCTTTTCACATTTATAACACCCTTTGTATCTTTC
>NW_011335588.1:4428-10804 GCF_000735185.1 Notothenia coriiceps | reverse complement strand
AGAGCGGAGTGCACGTGCTGGGGTGTACGGTTTAACCATGTCCTGGATGTAGGAAGGGCCAGATCCATTCGCAGCATGGTACGCAAGTACCAGTGTCTTGAAGTGGATTCTAGCAGTTACTGGAAGCCAGTGAAGGGAGCATCCCAACATCCATGGGTAATTTGAGCGTTGTGGTTCAACCGATCTAAGCACTTTCTGAAAATCAGTCACATGGTATTGAGGGGCAGCGAGGCTTCGTTTGTCATCGGTGACGTCACCCGCCGAAAAACGATACAAGCTCGATACAAGCTTCACAAAAAGCTTCGACACATGCTCCGAAGCATCACTACATGCACCCCCCCCTCCCCAACAGAGTCCAACAGAGAGGCAGCACCTGCGGGACAGTAGCCTGCGCACTGCGTAACCTTCCCTGCCCTGAAGAAGAAGTGATCCTTCGTTAGCGTGAAGAGTCTGCTTTATGAGCTCCGCAGTACCTGAGCGTGCTCCACTAGCTCCACCTAACCCTCTGTTGTGATTGATCAACCGCTTAGAGATTTCCTGCCCCTTAACCTATCATGTACAATGTGTTAGAACTTTGGGATTTTAGCCCTTGCAGTCCATTTACATGCACAAAACCCTGTATAACAAAGAAAAGGAAAAACCTAAAGATGCATAATTGGGACTCTTTAAATGATCTTTTCTCTCATCACCTTGCTCTTTTCTTTAACTGTGTTTCTCGCTCTCTTATTGATAACAATCTATTTGTCAACCTCAGGGTGTTGAAGATGGCAGTGTGGATCCAGGCCCAGCAGCTCCAGGGAGATGCTCTGCACCAGATGCAGTCTCTGTACGGTCAGCACTTCCCCATCGAGGTGCGACATTATCTGTCCCAGTGGATAGAGAGCCAGCTCTGGTGAGTTGTTCTGCAGCACAAAAACCTAATAGTGTGTGTGTGTGTGTGTGTGTGTGTGTGTGTGTGTGTGTGTGTGTGTGTGTGTGTGTGTGTGTGTGTGTGTGTGTGTGTGTGTGTGTGTGTCCATATTTTCACAATTGGCTCTTTGTTTGCTATTTTCAACATCTTAGATTTCATTTATTAGCCACGTGCATTTATTTATGTGTGTGTGTGTGTGTTGTTAGGGATGCAATAGACCTGGAGAACCCACAGGAAGAGTTCAAGGCCAAGCGCCTGTTGGACAGTCTGATTCAGGAGCTGCAGAACAAGGCCGAGCACCAGGTGGGAGAGGACGGCTTTCTACTCAAAATCAAACTGGGACACTACGCCAGCCAGCTCAAGGTAAGTCTTTTGGAAATGTACCTAACCAATCATGAGAACAGCACTTTATACCCTGAAATATACAGTGTCTCACTAGCTAAATATACACTTTGTGGCTGGTTTGCAGAGAGAGAGAGTGCATGAGGTTCAGTACAGCCAGGGTTTAAGAACACACAAAGAACAAAGGAAGATTGTATATCAACTGCTTTCAGTTAGTTATAAGTAAAATACCTGGATTTCATTTAGCTTAGAGTTTAATTTGAAAAAGTAAAAAGAACAAAAAACACTGGATCATGAAGTAACTACTGTTCATACAATAAAATAAGACGAAAACATCTCTGCATGATTATTTAAATGAGATCATGTTTTCACAAAATACCTTTTAAATAGTGTGGCAACATTTTAAGCAAGGGGTTGAAGGATACAACTGTTTGCGAGTAGTTCTTAGAAATAGCACGCAGTGGACAATATGTTTTCAGAACAGGTTGTATCCTCCATGAGGAAAACAAGAAGACAACCCAGTGAGGGCCTTGGTAGCCAGCCAGCGCTGCTATTTATGATCCTGCTCCCAGATCCGTTCTTCTGTTTGTCTTCTCCCCTCTGTGGCCAGAGGAACAGGGTGAAGGGGGTTGGCAGTGTAACATCAAACTGCAATCCCAAATTCCTACCACTCAGTTTTCCCTTCTGGGACTGTGAGCATATGCAGTACTGATGTGGTTGAGTATAAAATATAAAAAGTGTCCTTTATGGAAACCAAAACTGCTGATGCTGTTTTTATCATCTAAGGTTGGTTTGTGTTGAGTTATACACAATTAAAGCAACTCAGCTGTTAAATCACTCTTTGACTTAAAACAGGAAACAACAAAAATATCACAAACTGCCTTTCGACAGAATCTTTTAACTGAAAGTGAAACTGTGAATTGATTCCCTTCTCATCAGAGGATAACATATTACTGTAACACATAAACCACTCGACTCTGGAGTGTGCGTGACAATGTGTGTTCATGCTAATGAATGGTATATGAAGTGCGCCGTGCCTCAGAGATGGGTCTCATTAGGCTCTTCTAATGGCTCTTAGTGTTTGCCGTGTTGGCTCCAGAACTTAGCGAGCTTCCTTGATGCCACTAAATTGGCGAGTCCTGTGTGCGCCGGCCGCTCCGCTCGTCAGAGGCTAATAGGTCCTAACACGGCACATGTTCTCCTTGTCTTTCAGAGCACGTATGACCGCTGTCCTCTGGAGTTGGTCCGATGCATCAAACACATCCTCTACACAGAGCAGAGGCTCGTCAGAGAGGCCACCAATGTGAGTAGGATGCATGCGTGTGCTGTAAAACATATATAAACTGACACCTGTGTGCACGCTTCGGCTCATTTGTCAACACCAGACACCCCCACTGAAATGTAACCTTGCTTAGACAAACACCTGTGGCTTCTCCATGCATTATTCATTTCATAGCCCGTACAAAGCCTGCAAGCACAAACAGAAGCTGAACTACATAATGGTGACTGATTCAGAGGTTGGGTAATTGTGTTTCCTCCATTTATCCCCCCAGCTCTGCAGATTCCTTTGGATTATTTAAAATCAGATACCTAGGGAGACTCATACTTATTCAATCATGCTGTTTTATGGTTTTTAAGTAAACCTTTAGTATAGCTTCACTGCATAACTGCAATACAGAGGGTAAGAAACCATTTCACGGTTTATAAAAGGCACCGAGTTATAAAACCTTAGAGCCATCAGAGCATAAAACATGTGACTTTATATAACTCCTGCGGTGAATTGATTTCCATTCACAACAGGCTTTTTCTATTAGTGGAATGCATATTTTGACTGATTCAATGTATCTGTATTTAGCCTGAACCTTAAGGAACTATATTGTGCTTGTTCAGAGCCTTAACTGCCCATGCAGTCTGCCTGAGGATGATAAGCAGATGCAATACTTCCTTCTCTATCTACAGTGGTTCCATCAGGCTTGTGGTCACTGGGGATTTCACAGTCAAATAGCTCAACTGACACACGTAGTGGTCAATTCATCAAGTCCAGCTAGGTTTCAAATGCATGCTCCATCCCCCACAGATATCCCCAATAGCTCAGGCCAGCCATTTCCCATAACAACCATCATAAACAACCCACTGACAGACAATACACAGGCCACGCAACCTTACCAATTACTGTTGCCAAACCCGCCATTTCCTCCGTGTCTCTCCGTGCCTGTCTCTAAATCGCACTTTGTTATTGACAGTCGAGCTCTCCAGTGGGCGGGATGATGGACAGCATGTCTCAGAAATACCAACAGATCAACCAAGCTTTTGAGGAGCTTCGACTGCTGACCCAGGACACTGAGAACGATCTGCGCAAGCTCCAGCACAACCAAGAGTACTTCATCATCCAGTATCAGGAGAGCCTCCGCATCCAGGGTGAGGCCCCGGGACCTGCATCTCATTACTGCTGCTGGGAGGAAGAGCTGATAGTTTGACTGTGAAGGGACAGAAAAATTGTCAACAGTTCAATAATCGGTTATTCGACAGTTATCCATCATATCATTATGCCAAACAGGATTGAATGCTTCTAGATACATTTAGAATTTAAGATGGATAAACCATTTCTCAATTTTTCTCACTTGAAAAAAAGTCAATGGTTATTATGTAATACAAATTGTAAAACAAAAAAGAAACAAGTTAAGAGTACTGAGTAGTTTGTGCTTTTTTAACAAGGCTTTGAATCTTGTAAATGTCATATTAGAAAATCAAATTTGAATAAAATAGATAATTCCTCACCCAACATACATATCACAGCTGTCTGTAATATATTGAATCCTGTAAATCAGCAATGGAAAACAAACACTTATACCTATAATCAGCAACCTTTGCATAGGTGTGTATCAACGCCTAGTTGTTATGACATCTGCATGATCCTAGAGGGAGATATCCTTATTAAGTCATTATCACTTCAGGTGTCATGTATGTACACTGAACGTGCGTAGGTTAAATATTTGTATCTCAACTCCCTTTCCCCCACCCCTCCCCCTTGTGGATGGCAACAACCCCACCCCTTCCCAGCTCAGCTTACCAGCCTGGCCACGCTGCCCCCTGCTGACAGACAGCTACGGGAGCCCGCCCTCCTGAACAAGAGAGCCACTGTGGAGGCGTGGCTGACCAGAGAGGCCAACACACTACAGAAATACAGACTGGTAAGAACATGCACACTTTAAAAAGGTCTCCTATTCTGCAAAATCCACTTTTTAATATCTTTTATACATGTGTCCGCTCTGTGTAAAGAGATTCTGAAAGTTTCAGGAAAAAAAGATTTGCTCACTTTTTGTCCTGATCCATTTATATAAAAACCTGTCTGAAAATGAGCTGATCAAATTCCGGCCACTTTATGATGTCATAACGTTTATTTGGCTGTAACCACTAGCCAATAATAAACCAAGGTAACACCCCCCACCCGATTTTCGGGACTTGAGACTCGACTCGGACTCGCGCACTGATTGACGCGGACTCGGACTTGTGAATTTTTCACGCACGATGACTCGGACTCGACTTGTACATTGACGCTCCGACTTGGACTCGGATTCGAGCAAGTTTTGTCTCGAGTCAGATGTACTCTGTCCTGGCGTGTGCACCTGCGAGGCGAGTTCACGTACTGGCCCCCGCTATTCCAGTCTAGAGATGTCCAGAGACACACCCTGCATCGTGCTGTATGCTTTCATAGATTTTGCTTTCACATTGGGAAAGAGCAGCGCAAAATGCTCGTTATGTGGAAAAAAGATTGAAGAGAAGGCTCCGTAACACATTACTCTAAGGATCGAGTTCAGACATACTGTATAGGCTGTCTTGAACACTATCATCAGAGTAATGTGATCAAATCAATAAATAAAGATTCAGCTGATAACAGGAAAGCACATGGCTACTTAAGATGCAGAATGTTGTCATTTTGCATGCTAAGTAGCCATGTGCTTTCTGGGGCTTAATCTTTATTGATATCATTTAAACATTCACTATAATAATTGTAGCGGCTGAATGAGACTCTCCAACTGATGGTATCTGTTTATTGCACACCCTTTCTTGTATACAATCATTACCAACGTAAGAACGTATGCCCTTATCAGCCAGGTGCTAAAAACAGAATGTAACTATTTAGCATATGTTAATTTATTCGTCATCTATCTGTCATTATACATGTGTGTTTACACTGCTCCGTTGTCCATTGACTTCCGGTAAAAGTTCCTTCAAAATAAGAGTTCCGGTCTTATTACTATCCAAATAAAAGTGCAAAACGAAAACTTTACCATAGTAAAATATTGGCATACAAATATAATCATCACTTAATTATACTTGGATAATGGCCGTGTTTTTTGTGTTTTCAGAATGCCTACGACATGGCGGAGCTGCAGAAGTCCCTCCAGCCGAGCCCGGCCCAGTCGGTCCAGTACTGTCGCTCCAGAGCTCTGCACCACCCTCCCCCTCCTCCCCTCCACCACCACCACCACCAGCATCTCCTCCACCAGGCGCCCCCGGCCCCGCCCTGCGCCCAGCAGCTGGACACGCTCAGCCGGACCACCTGCTCCACCACCCTGCCCCCCTCCGCAGCCTCCTCCTGCTCCACCGCCACCTCCAACACGGCCAGCCTCCGTAGGGACGTCCCCCCCACCAGACTGCCGGCGCAGGGCCAGGCCCGCCCGTCCCAGCTGGCCCGCCGCTCCCTGTCCTTCTCCAGCCAGGACCTGGCGCGCTACCTGTGTGAGATCATCCGCGACGCTGACCAGCACCCGGACACGGGGCCCTTCGACTCCCTGCAGGTGTTCTCCACCGAGGGAGGGGGGTCGCCCGCCGGCTCCCTGAGCTCCTTCAGCTCGGCAGGGCTAGATGGAGGGAGCGTGGGTGACGGGGGTGGAGGAGGAGGAGGAGGGGAGGGGAGGAGGGAGGAGACACTCGGGGAGTGGGGGCCCCGCTTCGAGAAGCTGCGGGCCCTGTACGAGCGGGCCGAGGCCAGCGACCTCTGAGCTCAGACACACCAAAACTGACGGGACCCCCGACCCAAAACAATCAATTAGCTTAGCGACAAACCGAGGGCGGGAAAACAGCGAGAGACTGACTGACGGACAGAAATCGCTACACCCC
>NW_011335588.1:0-4422 GCF_000735185.1 Notothenia coriiceps | reverse complement strand
CCCCCCCTCAGTCGCTGTGCTGCTTTCACAGGACAATGAGCCCTGTCAATCAACCGGGGGCCTGACAGACAGAAGGAAAGTGTCCCCGTGCAAAGAGCTCTCCCTCAGAGGACATCTGTGCAGGAGCAGACGTTATCAAACCTGCCCGTCAGGTTCTCTTGCCAGTCTACTCATCATGACGGAGCTTAGCTTCACTGTCACACAAATCTGTTCCAGTCACTAAAACTTAAATTTGCTTTTTCTTTCTCCAACACTCATTGTTCGCTGCTCTGGATGAGTGTCAGCTGAATCGATCTGGCCTTTTTTTAAAGTTTTTTTTGTACCTGAGCAAATCAGTGCCAGTTGATATTTTTAGCACAAGCTGCTGAATATATTCTTTGTAAATTAATAAAGCACTCCTACATAAACCCTCCTTTGCACTGTTACACGAGAGTAAAGACGAGTGGGATCATTCTGGCTAGCCCATAAAATAGTTTCCAGTGTATTGTGGACACGTTGTGTTCGCCGCCTGGCTGTACACAGCTTCTGTCAATGTTTGTACAAGATTATTTTTTAAAAAGGTGCGTCGACCAGCACTGGGTTGCAGGGTGAGATTGTTATTCCTTTCTTCTGGTAATGTGTCCTTCACTGGGTTGAGTAATTCTGTATTGGTTGGGTGTTTCAAGTTTCAACGCTGCGTGGGTTGTAAGACATCAAGCTTCTACTTACTACTGCGCCCTCGTCTTCATGTGATTTCCTATTCTCATTCACGCTTCTCCGCCACGCGTTCCTCCTCACCCGAGGGAGGGCGCACCTAAAACTCAAACGGCTTTGTTACAAAGAAATGAAAGCGGACGTGCGGACGGCGGGAGGGAGGAAATACTCGCTCTGTTGCTCTGTTGCGCGAACGCTCTTCCTCAGGCATACCAAATATGGCGTCTGCGAGACACTATTTAACCAGACGATTGCACGGTGGAATACAAATACAAGTCAAGGTGACTACTCAACCAACTGAAAGAGCAGGGCTAGATAATGATTACATATTATTCAGAGCAGATTCCTGTGCCATACACTCATCCATTGTCCCTTTGCTAAATTACCACACACTCTTCTTGAGTGTTTACGGAAAAATGGAAGGAAATAATAAGTGTGCAGTTATTATCCAAGCTGCGAATTGCCAGCAAGTGTTTCTCTTGTCTGGCTTCCTTTTCACATAAGCTTGATGGGCCTTTATGTTGACGATAAAAAAGACTTCATGCTGTTGGGGAATAATTTGTGTAAAAACATCGAAAAGGTAAAGCAGGACGCGGAGAGTCTTTTTACCCCCCACAGGAGAGATGATTACTGGGTAGAGGGTTGAATCAGGCCGGTCTCTGTGGTGAACTGAGCACCATGGCACGGTGGCCAACAGGTGCAAACGCGCTGCACTTTCAAAATACGATGCAAATAAAAAAACACAAATCTGCCAAGACACGTGCAAATGAAGAAAAATATTCAACGAGTTGACAAAATGCACTACATTAAGAAAAAATTCACCAATAAAACATGTTCAACGTTAACTGAAAGCGCTGCAAGTAAAAAACGCTGCAAGAAGCTCAAACCACACAGAAAGGGGGACACTAGAAAGTGACACACACAACTGGGACCGGAGCACTTGTTGACGTTCGGGGATTATGAAGTTGGCTTACTGTCACTGTCACTGAAAATGTACATGAAATGTGTGTTGTATTGGCTTATTTAAAAAAAAATATCGCATGAGTCTTCCGATATTATTGGAGATCTGCTGTTAGCTAGCTATCAAACCTAGTCATTTCAAATATGCTGACAAAACATTTACAATTATGAAATAGACTAACTCTGCCAACAGTGACAGTTGGCCAACTTTATAATCGTGAACCTAATAAGCTCCGGTCCCAGCTGTGCATCACTTTTTGGTATCCTCTTCTTACTGATGTGTTTTGAGCTTCTTGCAGCGTTTTTTTGTCTGTAGAGTTTTATATTTATATCATTTTTTAGCTTAACAAGCGTGCTTGTTACACCGCAAATGGCATACATATGAAAATGTTTGCTAGTCTTCCTGCAATCCTCCCAAAAGCCATCCTTGCTCTCCTCGCTGTATTCTGCTGCGTTCATTCTTCACTGTCTGCAGAGCGGTTAAATGGAAGGAGTGTCTGAAAATATGTCAGGCCACTTATCCTAATAGGAGCTGATGGCTTGCTGTCAAAAAAACAAAAACAAAGGATTGTGGGGACTTTAAAAAAAAAAGGTAACAGAGGGGACAATTGACAGATTGAAGCTTTCCAGAAACTTGTATTTTCTTAAAGACGAGGCAATAAAGCAGCTTTTAAAAATAAAAGCCTTGGCGGTGGAGGTGAGGGTGAAGCGCGCTGGGGGACGATGCCTGAAAGTAAGATACACAGGCTTGTTCTTTTTTTAAAGACAATGGGGATTTCCGAGAGGGGGATGCTTGTTCTTTTGTATTCCTCTGCAGGAAGGGTGGAGGCGCTACATGCTTCTCCCTCTGCAGCTGGGAGTAGCGACACCATTCATTTGTACCATAAAGCAGCTTTTAAATGTTGTGTTCCAGGTTGCAGACATGTTGTGAACAAAGTCAATGTTTTTACATAATTTGTAAATACTAAGATAGATTTAATTATTGCTTTTTGTTAATAAAAGCGCCACATACATTTAAAATGTGCAGCTACTGAGAAAATAATTTAAAACATAACAAACATATCTTTTTCATCATGACGGTGATGAGCTTTGGACAGTTATGTAAGTGTTTTGTATTTGCTTTGTTTTGTTTTTTCTCAATAAATTCATTTGTTTGCACCAGAGAGTGTTCTGAGTCGTGACTGCCGCTGAAAAGCAAGGTTTCAAAAAGTAATGACAGACAAGGACATGTTTGAATAAAAACTTGTATTGATCAAACTGCCATAGAACATTAATGCTGTTGATATCTAACACTGGCCTTGGAGAGCATTCCAACCTACCTCATGTATCTTACATTTCCCCTCTATAGCTGCAACATGCTCGACATGAGAACACTTTTAATAGCAGAGTTAACATTTCATAGTTTGTATGATTGCTGATATGAAACATTTCCTTCAGTAGAAAGCACAGCGGAAACACTTTTAGTGGCTTTTAAGAAGAAACATGGCCCCAAACACATTCACACTATAATGGACAACCATGCAGATAAGAGCCTGTAACAAAACACACACCGCACAGACTGTGTTCTACTGGCAGGCTTTTTGGAACGGGGTGCACATAAACAGATTTTTGACACTTTTGGAGGAATTTGAATGGCTAGCATGTTCTTGAACTTCAAAAAAGGGCCATAGCCAGGAGACCAAACCCCCCCGATTATTTTTTAATCTGTTGCTAAACGTCATTAAAAGATAGATAGATATATATCATAAACCTCAAAGAACTTGTTATTGACTTACTTTAAAGATGTTCTATAACTAAAGATACATTGAATGAATGCATATGCATTGGTGTACACTTCCTGTGTTCTAAGTGGGTGTGGCCAACAATTTATATTTTATTTTGCCAACAGACATATTTAGCTAAATCTGTTAGCTCAGGCATTTGCAACATGTTCATTTTGGCACATTTTGACTAACATTTGGACAGATTTAGCAAAAGTTTGTTGCCGAGGCTGACTTTAAATACTATAGTGCAATTTGAATCGTACAAAGTTTAATTATTTCCTGATTTGTCTACCTGAAAAACGACCATTTAGTGTCAGAATGTTCAGTAGTTATGGGATTATGGGGCAAAAATAATTCTTCTTGATCTTTATTCACTTTTCCTGTTGGAGGGAATATATCGGATGTTGGCGGCCATTGGGTTTGGAAGAAACGCCAAAACAGTAGAAAAAGCGAACTTAGACTCATTCGCTAGGAATCCTGGTACGTTACACCTTTTTTAAAGCTAGATCCTGGCTGACCAACATGCTAATTTGTATTCACTGCAGCAGAAGAAATAGCAACAACACTAATAATAGTAAAAATAAATAACTGCAATATTTAGGGGAAACATATCCTTTGTTGAGATCGTTTCAACACAATAAGCACAAGAAAAGTGTGTCTACAAACGTTTGGCCGTTTTCCCAAGCGGAATTATGATTTCAAGTAGCCATATTTGTTTCGACTTGTTCTCTAAAAAGGAGTCTAAATGAAGCGTTGAACTGAATTCTGCATATGCACACAAGTTAATGGATTTCCTCATCCCCTTTTAATTAAGAAAAGCATATGCAGCCAGCGCGAACTACTAATCCCAATATGTATGGAAATTAAGAATTGCGAGACCAAAAAAATTACATTAGTACACTCTTATTAGGCAAGCATAATGGAATCACTCCGCTCTCAAATAAAGCAATCAGACATCTTCTAAATTAAACTTCCAATGTGAAGGCGGGACTCATGGGGGGGGGGG
>NW_011335587.1:0-3387 GCF_000735185.1 Notothenia coriiceps | reverse complement strand
ACTATCCCATCATTCAAGGGTGGTTTTCACTATAAGTAACGTTTTTTTTTTTTACTATGTTCAATCTGAAATTACTTTAAAATAAAAACAATTCTATTTTGATTTTGACTTTTCTACAGCCAACTCGCAGGTTTATAATTGCTTTGAGAAAAAAGATTATTAATTTACCCCTTTTATAAGGGAAGTTATGGTCATTTGTTCTGGGAATGTCATTTTCGAGCCTGAGTCCTGAAAACAGGCTTGGTGCTTAACAGGTTAATATAACTTAAACAAATTATAAATGGTAGTAACTCATTAAGAAATGGGAAAGTGTTTTACACTTTACAATAAGGCTCCCTTTTGGCAGTTATAAATGTTAGTAACTCATAAATAAATGGTCATAAGAGATGCCAATAAACATCAAGATGGAAGGGGGAGAATCAACTCAGTGAATAACAGATACCAAGGTTGCTGGCTGATGAAGAAGATGAAGTAAGCTAAGTAGCCAATAGAAGGCTTAGTCATCTTGCCAAATAGTGAGCCTGTGTTGATGTATGAAAACTATGTTAGAACTGGTTTATAAATGGCTCTTAATGATTAATAAAGTGTTTACAACCTAATTACAACCTAATTATAAACCCTTTATGAATCCTTTATGAGGGTAGTCTTATTGTAAAGTGATACAATAAATGTAACATTATCAGAATATAGGTGTTGCTGACACAGCAAATATCGGAAAGAGGCTCAGGTGGCCCTCAAATTCTTAGTTTCATTTGGATGAGCCAACCCTTAAACTGTATGTGTATATCTTTATAGTTTACGATTAAAAATATATTTTACTATTTGAGTTTCCGCAGTTATCATGAATTGTCCGTATTCCTTTATTTGTCTGAAAAACTGATGTTCAAAGTTTTTTCGGGTGTACTGACTCCATAACACCTACTAGTTGGATGATAATGTGATTACTATCACAACTTTCGGCAGAAATTTGAACGGAAATAGCATTTTTGTTTGCTAAGGGTGCTAACTAGCATGAGCCGCTAGCCAATACTGAATTCATTGTTAGACACACTTGGGGTCAAATGTTGCGTTAGCCTTGTCGCTATTTATATTATCTTGCTCTGTTCTGCTAGTAAAAAAAAACAACCTCTTGGTGAAACATGGGTAAGGTGTATTTAAAGAAAATTATTCTCAATAGGTTGCATTTACATGTTCTAATCTTAGCTACTAGCGTCACTCAGCAGCAGTAACATCTGTAGGAAATTAGTGTGATGCTGTACAGTTGAAGTTTGAATACAGCAACAGCTGGCGGAAGTGTGGCAGCTTTTCACCAAGAAGCTGTATTTGCCTATAGTGTGAGTGTGTGTGTTTCAGTGTAAAAGAGTAAATTACTTCTCTGCCGGCCTCGATCACATCCGTCATTCTCTTGTCTAATCCCTATAAATTGACATGAAGGCAGAACCTCGTTCTCCGGCTCTCTGGCTTTCTTTATCCATCCCTTCATCTTCTAATTGTTTTTCCCCCTCCCTCTCCATCTCTGCCTGGCTCAATCACGCTCTCTGTATCAGAGTGTCACTTTCTCCCTCCTCCTCTCCACCCAGCATTAGCACCCATTCACTGACTGTTTGTGTCTCCAGTTCAGGGTGCACAATAAGATCAGCCACGAATCTGCTGAACAGATTGCACATGGCACCATCGTTCTGTTTCGGTCGCCACACTTAACACACACACATGTCTGTACTTCTACCAGTATGAGGACACGTCATGTAAATCCTGTATGTTTCCTGTCCCTTAACCCCAAACCCTGTCCTTCACACTGAATTGCCTCTTATACAAGTGGAGACCACACTCACACACACACACACACACACACACACACACACACACACACACACACACACACACACACACACACACACACACACACACACCTTCATCCTCACGCGTTATTCATTTCACTTCACACCACGTCTTCAATCAGCGCTGTCAGTGTCTAAAAAAGACACCAATAGTATTGGAATAGTAGAGTAAAAAAAGCCTTTTGTTGCCACAGTTTCTGAGTTTGAGCGTATATGTTTCCAGGGTAAAATGACCAATGAGTGTGGGTAATTATTAGGATGTAATTAAAAACGAACTGGTTCTCAAGTGGTTCGCAAGCTTAATCAACTGTAAATCAAACCATCCCCAGCACAAAACTAGAACTGAACTCATTTCAGTTCTAGTTTTGAGTAGAAAAAGCTAGCAGATAAATATACAGAGAAGCATATGTGCATAAGTATGTGCCATGAAGCAAGTGAAATGCTTCTTTTTTTTGTGGTGGCAACTGCAGCTGTTGCAGTGTGATAATATGTGTACACACATTTGCACGTCCTTTATCTCACTCCTTCTGTCTGTGACTACACACACACAAACACACATAAGTACATCAAAATAGTGGCAGGTTACTGTGTAGCTGCCAGGGTGTGTGACGCCTGCTGTGTCACAGCAGCATATAATTACCCACTCAAGTGTTTTATACACACCACTAGATGGAGTGTACACACACACACATTGTGAGTAAAGGAAAGTTTGCTGATATGAAACTGCCCCAGGTTCGTACAGCAGAGTGACATCTCATTTGCATTCATTTAGCGTGTTTGTGTGCAGAACCGAGCTTTCCTGACGAGGAGGAACACTCTTAGCCCCAGCCATCTCAAACTGCCATAACAAACTGATGGCAAAACACAATGTTAGCGCTTGTTGCAGAGAACAAAGACATTCATCACACAAAAAAAAATTGAAATGCATTTTTAAATGATGATGAAGTCAGCAGTCTGTTGGATAGACATTGTTCCAGCGACTGGCTTCCATCAGCATTAACACCAATGCTTCTTTTGTTCCTGGTGTCTACCTGTCTCACCTCATTTCAAAAGTTCAGACAAGACTAAGATGTAGTTTCTTCACTCAGCATTCAGTCATGTATTTTTCAAGGAAGAACAAACTTTCTCCATGTTATTTGGTTTCATGGGTTTGCATCAGATTTACAAATATTATATTTTGACCTTAATCAAAATATTCGGTTATTTAAAGCTTTTTTAGTCTGATGCTTCGATTCATTTTAAACAGACCGTTCAACAAAAGGATACCCAAAATCTAAATATTGGATTGTTCTTTCTTAGTAAGATCCCATTTTCATTACAATTGTGGTCTTACCTTGACTTGAAGATTAAGTCCATGCTATCCTTCTGGACAACAATCTCTATTCGTTTTTTGTAAAAGTCCTCCTTATCTTCCTGTAGTTTCAAAAGTCTAGTTTGTTGTTTGTGTCTACCGTCTCTGTGTAGAACAGAGGTGCCCAGTACGTCGACCGCGGTCGACCAGTCGACCGCAGGGGCAATGCTGGTAGATCGCGAGTCATTCATAAAAACA
>NW_011335586.1:0-4601 GCF_000735185.1 Notothenia coriiceps | reverse complement strand
CCTCAACTGATGGAGTGTTAGGGCGTTGGAAGGAGCACTTTGAGGAACTCCTGAACCCGACAACTCCGCCCTCTTTGTTAGAGGCAGAGCTGGAGTATGACGGGGGATCAACACCAATCTCCTGGGGGGAGGTCACTGAGGTCGTCAAACAACTTCACAGTGGCAAAGCCCCGGGGGTGGATGAGATCCGCCCAGAAATGCTGAAGGCTCTGGGTGTTGAGGGACTGTCATGGTTGACACGTCTCATCAACGTTGCGTGGAAGTCGGAAACAGTACCGAAGGAGTGGCAGACCGGGGTGGTGGTTCCCCTTTTTAAAAAGGGGGATCAGAGGGTGTGTGCCAATTACAGAGGCATCACACTACTCAGCCTCCCCGGGAAAGTTTACTCTAAGGTACTCGAAAGGAGGGTCAGGCCGATTGTCGAACCTCAGATTGAGGAGGAACAATGCGGATTCCGTCCTGGTCGTGGAACGACGGATCAGCTTTTTACTCTCGCAAGGATCCTGGAGGGGGCCTGGGAGTACGCTTATCCAGTCTACATGTGTTTGTAGACTTGGAGAAGGCGTATGACCGGGTTCCCGAGGGAGTCACTGTGGGAGGTGCTGCGGGAGTAGTGGGGTGAGGGGGTCTCGACTCAGGGCCATCCAATCTCTGTACTCCCAAAGCGAGAGCTGTGTCCGGGTCCTCGGCAGTAAGTCGGACCCATTTCAGGTGAGGGTTGGCCTCCGCCAGGGCTGCGCTTTGTCACCAATCCTGTTTGTAATATACATGGATCGGATTTCGAGGCGTAGTCGTGGGGGAGGGGGTCTGCAGTTCGGTGGACTAAGGATTGCACCACTGCTTTTTGCAGATGATGTGGTTCTGATGGCTTCATCGGTCTGCGACCTTCAGCACTCACTGGATCGGTTCGCAACCGAGTGTGAAGCGGCTGGGATGAGGATCAGCACCTCCAAATCTGAGGCCATGGTTCTCAGCAGGAAACCGATGGACTGTCCACTCCAAGTAGGGAATGAGTCCTTACCCCAAGTGAAGGAGTTCAAATATCTCGGGTTCTTGTTCTCGAGTGAGGGAACAATGGAGCGTGAGATGGGTCGGAGAATCGGAGCAGCTGGAGCGGTACTGCAGTCGCTTTACTGCACCGTTGTGACGAAAAGGGAGCTGAGCCAGAAGGCAAAGCTCTCTTTCTACCGGGCCATTTTCGTTCCTACCCTCACCTATGGTCATTAAGGATGGGTCATGACCGAAAGAACGAGATTGCGGGTACAAGCGGCCGAGATGGGTTTTCTCCACAGGGTGGCTGGTGTCTCCCTTAGGGATAAGGTGAGAAGTTCGGTCATCCGGGAGGGACTCGGAGTTGAACCGCTCCTCCTTTGCGTCGAAGAAGATGGATGGATGGATGGATGGATGGATGGATGGATGGATGGATGGATTCAGGAGAAACAAGCAGCCTTCTCCAGATGCGGGCTCGTGCGTTGACGTAGTCGTCGATGCTACAGGATGAATCATCCTCAGTGAACCTGTACCTGTGTAGTAAAGTTATTTTTATCTTTGGCAAAATAAGAACAGCAAACGCTTAAATACAGATAGCAGACCCTACTGATGCAGCTCTGACCAAATGACATGACAACTCAGCGCTATGTATATTTAAATAAAAAAACTGTTGTTGTGCATCTATATCCTTGACATTGTGAAGGTGCACCATACATCTGAAGTGCTTCCGTTGGAGTTTTAATTATACCCGAGCCTGCTGGGTTTCTACTACAGTACAGTAATGCTTCCACTCCTCTCATGAGATGTTTTACAAAGCACTACAAAAATGTATCGTTGGAAAAAAGAGGTACAAAAAAAACCTTGATTTAGAAAGCCTCATCTATTACATGTATTTACTACCCTCCTGGCTTCCTCCGTCAGAAACTGGGACAGTTTTTCTCTCTCTTACCTGATAATGAGATAGACAGATTTTCTTATGTTTATTCAGAAGTGTATTATGAATACTTTTGAAAAATCGAAGATGTGAGCATTGAAAATTAAATACAGCCAGAAATGGAAAAATAGAAACTTCAATAAAAGCACAAAGAGTCATCTATTGGCAGCTCGGTCGTTAAATATTGGGTGTCTTCTCAAACACATTGTGTCAAAACACACACTCATAACACATGACACATAAATAAGTCAGACATCCAGAAGGCTTTGTTCTCTTTCACACACACACAAACACAGGCTCACACACAGTTCCAGCCTGTGACGATAGCCACTTTTCATACATCACCATTAAACTTTACCCATGCAAGTGGCTGGCATCATATTTCTCAATAAATTGTGATTTGTGCTGGTTGCCAGGGAACAAATGATCCCGCCTCTGTTTGCTCATTTATCACCAGAGTGTCCTTACATCCCACCCCCCATCCCTTACCTTTCCCACTCTCCCCCTTTCGGTTCCCATCATATTTACCTCTGTGCCCCCCCCCTCTCTCTCTCTCTCTCTCTATAGATAGTGTACGTGGCTCCGATGAAGGCCTTGGCAGCTGAGATGACTAATTACTTCGGTAAGCGATTGGAGCCACTGGGCATCACAGTTAAAGAACTCACCGGGGACATGCAGCTAACCAAAGGAGAGATCCTACGAACACAGGTATACACACACGCACGCACGCACGCACGCACGCACGCACGCACGCACGCACGCACTCACACTCACACACACACACACACACACACACACACACAAACACACTGCGAGTTCTATCAAGCCTCCAACTAAAATGGTCTCTTCTCAAGGTTCCCCGTGCTACTCTTTTATGTTCTCTAGCACCCCCAAGTGGATTGGATTGTGACATTTATTGGAGCCATTCCACAATATATTCTCCAAAATGGATCCGTCACAATTCTGCCAACTGTTAGTGAAAAGTCTAATTCAAACAGATGTCTAATTTAATTGTTAGAAACTGCCGAGCTATGGATTTACAGTTGCTTTCAAAAGAAAAAAGAACAAATGATTAAAGGGCCTGCTATAAACTCTGCTGTTTCTGTTCTGGCTTCATTAGTGAAAGTCCAGTCAGTTTTATTTATACAGCCCAATATCACAAATCACACATTTGCCTACAATTTGCACAGCATACGACATCTTATGTCCTTAAACCCTCTATTCGGGTAAGGAAAAACTCTTCTAATCATGTTCTAAGCTATTTAAAATTACATATTTATCCATTGATATATTACTCAAGGTTCCATGTCCAAAGCAGGCCTTCAGTTAACACCTACAGTATTAAGAGCTCAAATAGAAACGGTATCTGGTACCGGTAAATGGTAACATTTAAATAAAAGCTTAGAGAAAGGATTGGACAGGGAATTGAGCACAGGTTCGACAAGCTTGTTCTCGATTTGTTTTATTTCTTTGCCATCAAAGGTTAAAAATGTTTTTATTTCCAACATGCACTCCTTCTAAAGGTTTAGCAGCAGAGCTGATTTACAGAATCTACTAATGTTATCACTTTACTAGATGGCGCTTACTGTAACATTATAATTCTCCTAAAATGGGCTTGTTTTTGGCTCAGGTAGAGATAAAGACTTACAATATTCAGGACGTTTTTTATTTCATTCCATTTATGTGAACAGTCGGCAACTCCAGGATATATTACTGTCTTTAAAAAAAATATTAATTTATTTTAAATATTTCAACTGTTGACTTAAAGGTCGGGTAGGTAAGTTTCAGAAACCGGCTCGAGTGCACTAAAATTTGAAAGTACACAGCCAAAAAGAATCCGCCCCTTCCTTCAGACTTCCTTACAGAGCACCTCCTCCGCGAGAGCAGGCTGCAGTAACGTTACATATCAGGCAAAGCTAAACACATCTAGGTTAGCAATACTACACAGCCAAAGCAACTCCGATATTGACTCTGGTTTGACTTCTCCTAGTTTCCACTTTCTTTTTGTTCTTAATTTGCTCCGTTACATTTTTTCTTTTGCGACCAGTAGACGATGTTGAACCTAACTCGGCCATGGTGTAAGTGGCCGCCTGTTGCTGGCGAGTCATTGAAGTAGTGCTGCAATGCACGCCCAATGAGGGCACGAGATACATTTGTGCGTGCACGAGATGGAAGGCTGACAGACAGGGCGGCAATCCAATCCGTTTAGCCGGGATGGTTGTAGTTTTTACAGTATTACGGGTTCCACAGATGAAATTTTTTTATGGATTTTTTGTCAAAGCACTTAAGATATTCATTGCTATCGGGATGTTAAGAGTATTCCATGGAATATAACAAAAAGTGTATCTCGAGCCGGTTGCTGAAACCTTTAAAAGGTGGGGTATGTAATTTATTTCAGTAAACACTTTTTGTTATATTCCGGGAATGCTCTTAACATCCCGATAGCAATGAATATATGAATTGCTTTGACAATAAATCCATTAAAAAATGTCATCTGTGGAAGCCGTAGTACTGTGAAAGGCACGACCAATCATTTTAGCCGGCCCGGCTAAAATAACTGGATGGCCTACCTGCCTGTCAGCCTTCCATCTGTGCACAAACTTATCTCGTGCCCTCATTGGTCATGTGCGCGTTCGTGTGTGTTGGAGGAGGGGCTCTGTAAGGAAGTGGCAGATTT